>NW_028294950.1:0-139000 GCF_964341445.2 Mesoplodon mirus | reverse complement strand
TGCATATTCATGAAGGGGTTTGGGTGGTCCACAGAGTCCAAGCTTTAGTGGACTGAAGTCATGAGGGTCAGAAAAGGTCAATATCATCATTCCTTATGTTCCCAGTTGATCAGGCTAATCTTTACCATTGAAAGAGAACTGGGAGTCTTTATAATTATCTTTGTTATTGTTACTTCTTTGACCTGAAAACAGTCCTTTGATTCTGCATTATTTTGTTCCATTAAGATCATTAATTACTGAGACCCGTTCAACGGCAAGCATCCTGGGCAGGCTTAGATTGCAAAACGGCTTAGGCCAAAAATGACTCCTAGATATACATATTATTAAACTTTTGTTTTATTTTCTCCTGTTAATCAGTCTCACGTCAATTTAATTCTTAGACCAGCTCAAAGTGTTACCTGAAACACTTCTTTTGTTGAGCCAAAAGACACAACCAAGCCAAAGGGCAGGAGAAGGAAGGGTTTATTACTTGCAGCAAGTAAGGAGAACAGCAGGGATTTTCCCAAAACGGTGGCTCCTTGAACAGCCAAATTGGGAAAGTTTTAAACTGTCAACTGAAAAAAAAAAAAGCACAAACTGAGAGTTGTGAGTTAAGTTTCATTTGGGGCAAAATGAGGACTATAGCCAAGGAAACAGCCTCTCAGATAGCTCTGAGGAACTGCTCGAAAGAGTTAGGGGGAAGGTCAGCATGTATGTGATTTTGGTGAAGGGGGACACATGTAATCAGGGACACAATTTGGCAGAAATTTGCTGCTAGTCACGAAATGGTGGCTGCTAGTCACAAGGAGCAGATGTCTCCATTAATGATTTTAGTGCTTTTCTAGATATGAGATGATAAAAGAAACTGGGCTCATAAAATCTTCTGAAAATATTGAACTATCTGAAGGCCTGTTCTGCCGGGTTTTCTCAGAGCATAGACCACCTCATTCCTGATCTCAGTCCTGAATTCCATTCGGGGTGTGTTGAAGGTTGTGAAACAAAATTTATATTTTATGGCAAGACAAGAGAAATTTAAACATAAATTATTCTCTGCCCTTTGGTCTCCTCTCTCCCCACACTGTGCACTGTGCATCTGCATTATACATTGACCAAACCTCCCCCATAGGCAGGGACACTTGCTCAACCATAAAGAGCAACATTCTCCTAACATCAACAAGACAACTCCCTCCTTAAGAGCTAACATTTCTTCTTGACCTTGTAAGGGGTTACATGACCAGCAGGATGGCACTTAGATCTGAATTATGTAAACGTTCAATAAAATGTCATTTGATGTACAGCCCTCTGTCTCAAAAAAACCTTATACACCTCCCTGGGTTTCTAATGGGCAGAACAGTTTTCAGAGTTTTCTGAGATGCTCTTCCCAGGTTATAATCCTCAAATTTGGCTCAAAGAAAAATTTCCAGTTCTCTTTTAGATCAAGTGATTACTTTTTTGTCAAGGTCAGAGACTACAGTGGCTAGTGACTTCATTCTTATAGAATCAGATGGTAAGGGACAATTTTATTTCACAAGATCATTAATTACTGAGATCTGTTCAAGAGCAAGCATCATGACCAGGCTGAGATCACAAATGATTTAGGCTTAAAATGGCTTCTCTTATGTCAAAAAGTTATATTTGATTCTTTTTCTTTGGGACCCCCTACTCCATTTGCCTGCAGAAGGGCAGAGGAAAAGTTCTTCCTCTCTGACAGTCTTCATGACTGCCTGGAGAAACAATGATGGACTCAGGAGTTCTTCTCAGCCTCAATGTGCACAGAAATCTTTATGCCTATGGTAAAGGGGCATGGAAAGGAGAGGGTTCTCAATGTGTAGAAGTTCAGATGCTTTCAAAGGCAGGCAATGTGCCCTGCACTATAATGCCTGTTGGGCAGGAAGAAAGTTTCCTGTACCCTTCTAGATTTTTCTGGTTAGTCTAGGAATTAATTGACATGAGACAGATGAAGATTAACAGGAGAAAATCAAACAAAATTTAATAATATGTATACATGGAAGAGACCCAGGAGAACTCAGTAAATCTCCCAAATGGCTGAAATCCTCACCTTAAATACCACTTTCAACTAAAGACAAATATGTTGGGTGGAGTGGTTTGGGACTTCAAAGGGGAGGAAGGCAATTCTTCCTCGGACCTCATACGTGAAGTCACCCTACCTCAAGGGGAAATTCAGTTTGCAGTACAACTTCAACTAAGGAACAGTTCTTCATGTAACACTGCCGGATATTGGAAGATACACAGGCCCCTCGGCCGACCGAAGGCATTCCTTCATTGAGGCAGTTCGCTAGCCGCAGAACACCCTGCTTTAAAAAGTTGATTCAGTTTAGGGCACAGTGGGTAGCTTGTGTCTCTTTTACTTGTTAGAAAACACACGTATTTAGGCTGCGTGTCAATCTAGACATGGCGTCTATAGCGAAAAGCCTGGTTTTCCCATTTTGAAAGCTCCATTCTTGCAGCCGGAAAAAACCTGAAAAACACTGTTGTTGCCGTGTTTCTAGTCCCTGCAGGCATGGCTCTGAGAAAAAAAAAGAGTTTTCTCGAAAGAAAGAGGGTGCTTCCAGGTCCTGGGTGGGAGCTCTTCCTGCCCTGCTCTAGAGCTAAGGGGAATCTCAACGGGGGCCCTAGCCTCAACGTAAGGTCTTGATTTGGCATCCAGAAGGGTAGGCGTGAAGCAGGTTCCCTGAGGCCTTAGTCACAGTTCTGCATTCGTTTAATGGCAGTAAGTGTCTAGAGACTCGTGGCCCCGTCGCGTCAGCGCCAGTTTCAGGACAAGAACTCTGAGGACCCGCCGGCTCCCCTGGGCTTGCTAGGCCACACTCAGACACGTAGGCCCTTCAGGGTGCCCCAGGGTAGGCCGAGGGAAGGGGAACACACTGCAGTCTACCTTGGGGGAGCTAGATGTTGATGTTCCAACTACCGAGTTTTTTTTTTTTTTACAAGAACCCCTAAATATCCTGTGCCCTCCCTTACCTCTTCAGAACAGTCCCTCAGAGCTATCTGAGAGATTGTCTCCTGATTTAAGTCCTCAGTATGTCCTCCAAATAAAACATAATTCTCAACTTTTAGGTTGTGCATTTTTTTTCAGTCAACATTTAATTGTATGGCTCATGTAGGCACTATGCCTAAATGTAATGGGATGAGCTGTAAATTATTAAAACTAGATAAATTCTGTCAGCTCTACCACTAGCTGAGATCAGGCTTTCTTCTCTGGATACTTCTGTCATAGACCTTGGCAGATATGGGGTCTGTGTTGGTCTTAAAATTATTCTTAGAATTGTGGGGACTCATTCATTCTTTCAGCAAATTTTACTGCTTATATTCTATGTGTCAGTTACAGTTCTGGGTTTTGAAATACAGAAGGCAACACACGAAAATACAAGGCTAAAACGCATTTTCTACCATATTAACTTTTTTCATTCATTAATTCATCCTTAAGTCATTCAACACGCATCTTCTTATTGAATACTGATGAGGGATCAAATGCTATGCTAAACACTGAGTATATAACTGCAAATGAGATGGATAGGCCCTGATTTTGATGTCACTACTATCTTTTGTCGTGCCATATAGTGGGGCAGCTTCATTATTCCCTTTACCGTAAGTTTTGAGTTTTTTTGCGGTACGCGGGCCTCTCACTGTTGTGGCCTCTCCCATTGCGGAGCACAGGCTCTGGATGCGAAGGATCAGTGGCCATGGCTCATGGGCCCAGCCGCTCCGCAGTATGTGGGATCTTCCCAGACGGGGGCACGAACCCGTGTCCCCTGCATCGGCAGGCAGACTCTCAACCACTGCGCCACCAGGGAAGCCCTACCCTAAGTTTTTATCACAAATTGCTAATGAAAATAAAACTGTTAGTAGAGTTTCAACATGCATAGGTAAATGAGAACAGAGAACTCCCCTTTCGCATGCCCCATTCTCCTCCTTCTAACTCCCTATGCGAACTCACTTTGTGCCAAGTCCAAGAAGATGTGCCCCAATAAGAACCAAGCTGATTTCCTCACACTGACAGGGGCTATTGCTCACTTAGAAGACTTGATGCTTAATTTTGATAAGCAACTAGAAGTCCATGGAGACAACCTATAAAAATGATTTGTATTGGGAGAAAATACTAAAAAGGGTTAATGTGCTCTTTCACATGTCTAACCTCCTGGGATTAAACCACAGGCACCAAGGTCACCAAGGGTACTTGGCAACAATGAGCTAAAAATGAAAAAAAAAAGAGCATCATACTGTTATTGTATTCATCTTCCCCCAAGGCACTCTCTGATAAACACCACAACCACTAAGGGAATTGAGAACAGCTTCCTTGTGGGGCAGGTTATATATGCATCTTTTTCCAAGAAGTTAAATCATATCCAGCTATCAGCACACCTTACTTAAGGTCATTGTAATGTATGAGATTAAATGTTCCTACCTGATTGGAAAACTTGTTGTCCTCAATTCATTGGCTATACTGGATTATTTTTCTTGGGTCAGACCTTCAGACTTCTACCAGAAATCGTTCCTTTGGGGAAACCAGGCCTTCCCAGAAACTCAGGAAACTGAAATGGAGACAGCAAGAGAGAAGGAAATTATTTGGACATATAGACCTCAATTGTTTGGTTTTAAGTAAACGTCCCAGCAAACATCTTCTAAATGGTATAATAACTTTAGGGAAATTCACAGTTTATAAGTTTGTGTACTCATAAACTGAACATATTATGATAAGAGTACAGGTTGCATTTTGTGTCTTCAACTCAAACAAAGACTTCAAAAAAGGCCCAGTTATCCTTTGTTCATTAAGACACAAAGAAAGGGCAAAAAGGGCAAGTTTCTAAGTCTTTTTCTTTAAAATTTACTTCCTTTCTTCAGTCTTCATCAAGATCTTCAGGAAATTAACTTTACTAAAGTTAATTATTCATAAAATAAACATAGGAACCTGCAGAAGACTATCTCACAGAGACCTGTAATGTACAATATCCATTGCATACCTGCACCATGAGCTTGTCTTTTCTAGCACTGGCATACACAAAACTCTGTGTGTGTGTGTGTGCGTGTGCACATGTGTGTCTTTTTTTGTGATGGAGCCATAGGGAGAAAATAAATCTATTGGCTGCAATTCAGTGATGTAGAAAGATTTAAGGGTAAAGAAAAAGGCTACATCAAGTGAAGCAATAAAGTCATGAGGTTGTGCTTCCATAATAATAACAATAGCAGTCTTCTGTAACCAAAGGAGCAGGCTTCTCAAATTATAGTCACACCTGTTAGACCATCTGCCCATAAATTTCACACTATCATTAATGGAAAACAAATGGCACTGTCTCTCCTTCCCTTTATCCATTGGCCATTCTCATATAAACGATTTTTCTCTCCAAGGTCATGCTCTTTCCTATCTATTTAAAAATATTAGGATTTAGGAGGAGTGATACATAATGTGCCATGCCTTGGTACTTGTACCAGTGATGGCTCTGTAAGGAGCACTGGATTGTTAGGAGGCTATAAATTGAATTCCCCTAGAAGCAGAACCTGAGGCAATAATTTCAATGCAAACTGTTCATCTGGGAGGTGCTTCCAGAACACTCAGAAGTGGAGTGGGAATTGAGAATGGAGGCATGGAAGGAAGCCAACAGAGGTGCATTACTGAATCAATTACTCCTGCAGGGAACTGCTGCCAGTACTTCAGGGGAGTTCTGTGAAACTCTATAGAACATGTCTCAGAGTTATCCCAAGAACTGGTGAGAAACTTGAAGTACTTATCTTCCAGTCCCCTCTGTCCTTGGTTGAAAGCTACACCCAGATACATTAACTCCTGTACATTTCTGGCCTGCCCTAAGGTGGATAATTGCAGGTGGTAGCATGAGTCTATCAGCATATACTGGAATGATGAGTGCTGGGGAGATATGAGTGGAGCATTGAAACCATCTAATACAGTGGGGGCAGGAGATATTAATTATTGGCTTGCAAGTCCAAATGGTAACCTTAAATTCCTGGGTTAATGGTTTTACTTTGAGGTATTTAAGCATGATGTATGAGTAAAAATTTCCTCTATTAAATCAAGTTGAAGATCCTAAGTCCCTAATCTTCTGGAAAACCGTGGGTATCTTTTGAACAGATTTTTGAAAAGTAACATGCTTAAGATTTCAAACTGACCATCCATTCATTCATTCATTCACTCATTCAACAAACATTTATTGAACACCTAAAGTATGCCATGGGTTAAACTAGGCACCAGTGTTACTGTTACTAACATCATTATCGTGCCACCTAGAAGTCAATGTATTGTGACACTCAAATAAGAAAATCCATAGTTACCATAAAAATTATTACAGAGTGATATAGGAAGACACGGTAATACCTTAATTCATGCCATGGACAGTAGTATATGGGGGATATCAGTAGGGCTTCCTGTAGAAGGCAATTGAAATGGATATGTAACGTGAAGGAAGGGTGAATTTTTGAGGAAAAGAGAAGATAAATTCATGTTTGCCAGAAAATGAATGGTTAAGGATCAGTCCAGAAAGGAGTTCCATTCATAATCAGTATAAGAAATGTCACTGGGGCTTCCCTGGTGTTGCAGTGGTTGAGAGTCCGCCTGCCGATGCTGGGGACACGGGTTCATGCCCTGGTACGGGAAGATCCCACATGCCGCAGAGCAGCTGAGCCCGTGAGCCATGGCTGCTGAGCCTGCACGTCCGGAGCCTGTGCTCTGCTACGGGAGAGGCCATAACAGGGAGAGGCCCGCGTACCGCAAAAAAAAAAAAAAAAAAAAAAAAAAAGTGCTCACTGGAGTGTAAGAAAAGAAGACAATGGAGAGGGTGGTAGAAGCCAGACCATGAATGGTCCATGTATGTATAGTAAGTGCTATGGTCTACTCTTTGTGTTCCCCTCCAAAATTATACGTTGAAATCTTAATTTCCGGAGGTGATAGTAGTAGTAGGTGGGGCTTTTGGGAAATGATAAAGGTATTAGTGCTCTTATAAAAGAGACCCCACAGAGCTCCTGAAGCTCTTCTGCCATGTGAGGTTACAATGAGAAGTCTGTGACTCAGAAGAGGGCCCTCATCTGACCATACTGCCACCCTATTCTTGCACTTGCAGCCCCCAGAACTGTGAGAAAAAAAATGCCTGTTGTTTATGAGCCACCCAACCTGCACCATAATCTTACAGCAGCCCAAAAGGACAAAGAGAGTTTGCATGTCAGATTTTACTCCAAGAAAGATGGGAATCCATTGAAGGATTTTAACTGGTAACTTAGAAGAGAGAAAAGTTTCATAACACAATCAGGTATTTTTATAAGAAAAATTTGTTTCATTTTCAGAAAGATCACTCTGGAAATACTGTGAATAGATTTTTGGAGAAGGGTGATGGCAGTCCCGGATATAGAAAGATGAGTTAGTAGTCCATTAATGTAAGTCGAACAAGAAAGTGGATATAAAACGTGTGAATTTGTGGCTGAGCGTTCTTTTCTTTTAGCACTTGAAAAATGTTATGTCAATGCTTCTGACTCCAGAGTTTTAGACAAGAAATATGCTGTAATTGGAACTGGTGTTTCTGAATAAGTAATGCATCGTTTCTTCCTGTCCACTTTCGAGATTTTTTTTGTCTCTACTTTTCAGAAGTTTAGTTATGACGCGTCTTGGCAAGGATATCTTTGCGTTTTTCCTCTTTGGGTTTGTTCAGATTCTTGAATTTGTGTTTTTGTCTTCTAAAATTTTGGGAACTTTTTAGCCATGATTTCTTTGAATACTTTGTCAGTCCTACTTGCTCTCTGTTTTCATTCTGGAACTTTGATGATATGAATGTTAGTGCTTTTGTTACTGTTTACAGGTTCTTGAGATCCTGTTCTTTCTCCCATCTTTACCCCTCAGTCTATTTTTCTCTGTACATTTGGTACGTTGTATTGATCTCTTCTAAGTTCATGATTCTATGCTTTGTAATCTCCACTCTACTCTTGAGCAAAGTTTTTTTTTTTTGAGCAAAGTTTTTTGATTGTTGTATTTTTCAGTTCTACTGTTCTCATTTGTTTTTATTGTTATAGCTTCTAGTTCTTTGTTTACATTTTCTATTTTTCCCATTTCTGTCAAGGAACACATAATTGCTAATTGAAGCATTTATGTGACAGCTTATTTAAAATCCTTGTCTGATCATTTCAATAGATGTTTTATCTCAGTGTTGGTGTATGTTTATTGTCTTTTCTCATTTATTCTGTGATTTCCTGGTTCTTGATGTCATAAGTATTTTTCCATTGTATTCTAAACATTGTGAGTTATTATATGACTCTGTAACCCATTTAATTTTATTATTACTTTTTAGAAGGAAGTCATCCTATTTGAGGCGTAGTATGAGGACTGGGGGGTTACATACAGATTTCCATTGGGCCCTACTGACGATACCCCAGCAAAAGTGGGCACTTACATTGCCTCACTGCAGACAGATCAAGTAGAAGTTCAGCTATCCTATTGGCCCTTCTGACACCTTCCCCCCAAAAGTGGGAACATTAATATCATTGTGTTGCTTTTTAGTAGGAGTGGAAGTTCATCTCCCCAGTAGATTTCTTGACACCAGGGGAGGGGAGAAGTGAAGTGTTTGCTGTCCTTCCTCCCACTTCATTCCTTCTTGTTGATGCCGGGTGTGGGTAGAGGGTCAGATACCTGCTGGATCCACTGACACCAGGGTAAGAGGAAGAGAACTGACAAATAGCCCTGCTTGTGCCATCTCATTCTGTCTTATTGCCTCAGGATGGTTATGGGGATTCCGCACCCCATTGGGTCTCACTGACATCATGTGTTGGGGGTTAGTGGGGTGCCTACTCTCTCCAACCTGTAACATCCTATTCTTATTGATGTCAGGGAGAGATGGACGCTATGTCCCACCATTGGACCCCACGACTGTGTGAGGGCAGCCCAGTGTTAACAAGCCTGTCAGGCACCACGTTAATTTTTTTTTAATAAGTAAATTTACTTATTTATTTGGCTGTGTTGGGTCTTCATTTCTGTGCAAGGGCTTTCTCTAGTTGCGGCGAGCGGGTGCCACTCCTCATCGTGCTGCTCGGGCCTCTCACTGTTGTGGTCCCTCTTGTTGCGGAGCGCAGGCTCAGTAGCTGTGGCTCATGGGCCCAGCTGCTCCGCGGCATGTGGGATCTTCCCAGACCAGGGCTCGAACCAGTGTCCTCTGCATTGGCAGGCAGATTCTCAACCACTGCGCCACCAGGGAAGCCCAGGCACCACCTTTTAAAGTCTGTTTGCTAATGGAAAGGGGTGGAGGCTCAGCTCACCACTGGACCACACTGAAACAAACCTGATGGGGAATCAGAGCGCTGACTCTTCTGGAGGGCAGGAGTGGGGTGGTGTGGAAGATCAAATCTTAGCTTGGCCCAACTGAAACGACAGGACATAGGGGACGGGTGTAATATTCCACTGGCACTTGGCTCGAGTAGTGTGTATATTCCACTGGCACTTGGCTCGAGTAGTGTGTATATTATTGCCCAAATGGTCTTCTGTCTTTAGCAACCCCTTTCCTCATACTTTGGCTAGGGGGAACAGGGTTTTGTGTTTTTTTCTGAAGCTTTTTTGTCTGTTGTTCTGTTGGTGGTTATTGATTGGGGGTTCCTGTAATACCCTCTCCAGGATGTATGGGAAGCAACAGGAAACACAGGGGACTCATCACCATGTTATTCCTCAAGTCCCAAAGTCCCTAGTTAAGTCTGCCGTCTCATTTCCACCTTTCAGCGTCTTCCTATGTTTGTTTGTTGTTATGTTCAGGGTTTTAGTTTTAAGTGGGAGAACCTGGGAGAAATGGGCTACTTCTTCTTCTTGGAAGCAGAGGTCTGGAGGCCTACTGATGTTAAAAAGTACTGCTGACTGTAAATTAATATTTGATGATATACATCTTGCCCTTTAAGAATTATTCTACTAGATGATGTGGCTTCCAAAGTTGCTACAATTTGATTTTCATACTTCTAAAAGCCAAGTGTTTTGCTGGAGTTGAAATTTAATGATAAGCAAGAGATGAGGCTAAGATGATCTATGTGGTAACAGATTAAAGTTGGAAACATCAATATACATTCATGTTTAGCTTAATATTGCTTCATATTACCTTAATACACATGGTTATGTAGAGAGATACTTATAGATATGTGCGTATACATGGGTCATGTACACACATATTATCTCTTTGCTCTGTCAGCTGAGAAGATCTAGAAGCAATGACATCCGAGCAGCAATTAGCACACCCCACACCCAGATCCTCCTGTCTAATACCGTTCTCCACTAAAAAGACCTAGTTATCCTTGAAGAAATAGCTGATTCTAGGACTGGGGCAGTAAATATACAAGATTTATAGACAAGACCATCTTATAGTGTCAGAAAGTAAGGAAGTTCCAAAAAAATATATAGGATGGGGATACCTCAGAGTGGCACAAGAGCCAACTGAAAAGAGTTCACAAGGGTCAGGACTAGAGCAATTTGAGGAACAAAGTAACTAAAGTAGAATTAGATTATAACCCAAAGTATAAAATAAAAATCCATGAGTTCTTCTGATATAAATAAATAATTGGATACATAAATAAATGCAGGAGAATAGATAAATCTCCAGTGCAATAGAATTCCAAATAGTTTATGTAGTACTCCATCCTAAGCATAACTCCCTATTCTTTAGTTGTGGGCTGAGCATATTGACTTCCTTCCAAAAAAGTACAGTATGAAAAAGGGAAAACAGTAATCTTAGGATGGAGAAACCTGAAAAACACTACCTCAGCCTGGTGATCAAAGTCGACCTCAGCATTCATAATGCATATTCATACTTTGTACACTTGATGTGATCTGACAAAATAACCCTTCTACTCTGTGGTCTTCCTCCCCAAAACACATAATCCCAATATGATCATGAAAAATGCATCAAACAAATTCTAGTAGTGGGCATCCTACAAAACCCTAACTACTCAAAATTGTCAAGGTCATCCAAGGAAAATCTGAGAAGCTATCAAACCCAAGAGGAGCCTAAGGAAACATGGCAACTAAAGGTAATGTGATGTTTTGGATGAAATCCTGGAATAGAAAAGGACATTAGGTAAAGACTAAGGAACTGGACTAATGTATGGACTGTAGTAAATTATAATGTATCAATATTTGTTAATTGATTGTAACAATGTAACATACTAATATAAGTGGATCATCATAGAGGGAAATGGGTATAGTGTATATGGAAACACTTTATACTATCTTCTCAATTTTTCTGTAAAATTAAAACACTTCTAAAAAATAAAGTCTATAAAAACGCTGTGTTTTCTTAAGATTATGTCCCTGTATTGCCTAATGAATATGTAAATTTGCTTTACCTTCCTTGATACTGATATTACAGAAAATACTAAGTAAATTTGAAAGAATTTGTAACTCCAATTCAACAAGCAAAAATTCTTGTGTTAACTTTTTGGAAGAACCCACTGAATAAATCAAAGCAAATTGTCTTTAAAGACTGAATTTCTTTTCAGTGTTTAATCTTTTATATTATTAATGCATACCACAAGCAAGATTCTGTTTCAAAGGGCAGAAAACATTGATTGTAGGCAATGTCTAAAGTACAGTGAAATATTAATGCATGATGCTATAACAACTTTAATGTGTTTTATATTTTCAAAATGATGAATTGTTATTTCAGTATTAAAGTATTCACTTTTATACATGTCCTACCCATCTTTTCCCAAGACACCCACAAGGAAATGATACTATCATCTGACATTAGATTCCTCAATTTAAATTGGAGTTTCTGGTAGCTGTGATTGCCAATGGTACTGGAATGTGTGATACTTTTACAAATCCTCTCCATGGCAAAATCTGATCCTCACAAGGTAAATCACAGTAGGTGCCTAAAGCCAAATGACATATTGCTTTGTAGCTAGATTACCAAGCATGTTACTTAGAGACACAATAGAATGTAGAAAAGGCCATTTCTCTTTCTGTCTTTTTCTGCTCAAAGGTCACTCACCATCTTACTTTTTATCAGCCATTTCAGAAGTTTTCCATAAATTTAGACTATATAATGTCACTTAATGTGAATGTAGCTCAACCTTCTGTTTTAGTACAGCTAATCTCACATTATTTTATTGGTGCTAAATATGTAAATCATCAGCAAATTTTTGGACTTAACTTTTTTTTTTGATGTGGACCACTTTTTAAAGTCTTTATTGAATTTGTTACAATACTGCTTCTGTTTTATGTTTTGGTTTCTTGGCTGTGAGGCATGTGGGACCATAGCTCCCCAACTTGGGATTGAACCCACACCCCCTGCATTGGAAGGTGAAGTCTTAACCACTGGACCGCCAGGGAAGTCCCTGTACTTAATTTTTTTTTTTTTTTTTTTTTTTTTTTTTTTTTTGCGGTACGTGGGCCTCTCACTGTTGTGGCTTCTTCCGTTGCGGAGCACAGGCTCCGGACGCGCAGGCTCAGCGGCCATGGCTCACGGGACCAGCCGCTCCGCGGCATGTGGGATCTTCCCGGACCAGGGCACGAACCCATTTCCCCGGCATCGGCAGGCTGACTCTCAATCACTGCGCCACCAGGGAAGCCCCCTGTACTTAACTTTTAAAAATAATTAAAATAAGCTATTCAACACTTTTTTCCTTAAAAAAAAAAAAAAAAGCAATTCTCCTTAGGCTGGCCCTGGGCACATATGTGACTCTGCCATTTTTTCCATGGACTATTTTGTTATCTGTTTTACAGTGTCACATTTGTTCTACCTTCTCAAAAAGAAGCATTTAAAAATTCATCTACGCGTTCATGCATTCATACATTTATTAAATAAATCTATTGAACACCTACAGACGGCACAGAAAAAAAGGCAGAAAACTAATCTGGGTTGCACAGAAAGTAATGAACTCAGTTAAAATTTTTGGTGAAAACAGGTGTTAATCTACTGGAAATTACATTTCATTATGGGGACTCACAGACTCCAGGAAAACCAAGACCTAAATAATAATAAAGTAATAAAAGGACTAGCCATTTACTGAGTGCCTGCTTGTACCTGACTCTGAAACTCTAAAATCATTACGGATGTTCTGATGATTGTCTGATATAATTGTAATCTCCATTTTACAGATGAAAATAACAAGGTTCAGAGACATTAGGTTACTTGCCTAAAGTGAAGTGGCCCAGAAACTACAGAACTGGAAATTGAACCTTAGACTTCATAATGTCAAAGTCTGTGCTTTTAATCACAATGTGTGTGTGTGAGAGAGAGATAGATAGAGAGAGAGAGAGAGAGAGAGAGAGAGAGAGAGAGAAAGAGAGAGAATGTGTTTAATAGAGAACCTCTGAGAAATGGCAAGAAAACTGCCAGGTATCCATAAAACAATAATTTAGGAGCTTCTTACTATACAAGTAATTGTTAATCATATGGCTGGATTAAGCATCTCTCACTTTTGAACTAAGACATCAAAAGCTTCCAGAAGTTGAGTCTAAATTTTACACTTATATAAGATACTTCATACAGAATGCTAAAGTATAATAACTAAAGAGCTCTGAAAATACTGGAAGCATTCATATAAGTATGATTTCATAATGTGGATAATAGAGGATTTAAGAAATTGGCAGAATCAACTGCAGACTCATTTGTTATCATTTCTGTGAAGGGCAAGATAAATGAATAAAATGAGAAAAATGAAAAAAGAATGGCTAGCAATTTTAGGTAGTTTGCTTAATCTCCATACTAGGAAAGACTAAGCAAAAAAAAAAAAAAAATGCTTGAAATATTATTTTGAAAGCACCTACAAGTGTACATGGTCTTTTTATACCAAATAACTTGGAGTTATGAACTGTCAAATAAGTCTAATCTTCTCTGATGATAAAATTGCTGACTTTACTTGAAACTATGGAATGAAAAATGAGGTAATAATCAGAAATTCTTAAGAAAAGGAGTAGAAAAAACAAAATTATAAGAGTTATGTTAAAAAATATTTTGAAACAAACATAAAATCCCCATTACTGGTACAGAGCTTTTAAAACTTTATTTTGGTTTTAAGTTTTAATAAATATTTATATGTTTACATAATTACTGTCATAGGAAGACACAATTGTAGGTCAATTTTCTTCATTCTTTCTTTATTAAGCATTATTCTATTTTGCTCCATCATCTTGTAATTATACTATAGTAACTGTGTAACTTTCTACTAAGTGGATATTTCCTAAACTGTTTTCCTATTGTTAACAATTAAAGGTGTTTCCAATTTTTTGTTATTGCAAATGACATGACAATGAGCATCTTTATATAATAATTTTCTGGAATATAAATTATTTATTGGCATAAGCTTCCAGAATTAGAATTAATGTGTAAAAAGCTATTAACATTTTTATCTTGCTAGACATTGCCAAATTACTTGTCAAAAGATGGAACCAAATTATATTGCAAAAATCTTTGCCAACGGAAGACATTATATATAATTTTTGATTTTGCTAAATTAATAAGTTGGAAACCTATGTTCCATTTCTTTGAATTCTTTGATAACAGAGTGCTGCTGGAGGCTGGGAGGGCAGCCATGTCTGTGAAGGCTCCCCAGAGTTGGAGCGGGGAAGTGGAAAAAGGTAAAAAAAAAAAATACTAATTTTATTTAACCTCCATTGTTATCTCTCACTCACTTCTGCCTCTGTGTAACTTATATCCAGGTAGCTGGAGAAAAATCATGTGGCAGGGCAAATTGATATTCCAATAAATTAATAATCACCAGCTTCAAGTGGATTTTCAAGACTGGAAATATTGCTCTGACTTACAGTAAGCTCTTTCTAATTCTCTTTAAGGACTATTTTCTTACAAGCTTTACTTAACCTCCATCCTCTCTACTTCCTTCACTCTGAGCTGGTGAGGTGCTTCATAGCTCATTAAGAACACAGAAGTCAGTAAATAGTCCACTGCCAAATCCATTAATTCATTAGCATTTGCGTTGATCTTTGTATTCCCTTTTACTACAGGAGTTAAAGTTAAAAGGCCATGTGCACTACAGATAGCATTTCATTTTCCCTCATCTTCTCAAGTACTTCACAGCACTGCATTTTCTACAACCCATCTACTCCTTATGAATGATTCTTGCCAAAATTCAGCCTCATTCTAGACTAGTAACTCCAACTGAAAATGTTAAAATCTATACGTGTAACATGAAAGCCTCCCTCCTCCCCTAATCCCTGCATATCTTCTTTAGCCAATTCATGTCTGAGCTTTTCAAAATTGTTATCTTCATGTATTGTTTCCATTTCCTCACGTCCCATTTACTCTATAATTTACATCCATCTGACTTCTCTCACCGTAGTCTCACTGCCCACTGTCCTGAAATTTTACTTATGAAGGTCACCAGTGATCCCCATATCAGTATAGCCAATGAATAGTTTTTGTCCTATTTCTAGGCTCTTTCCTTCTTTAAAAAAGAAAAAGAATAAGAAAAACAGAAACCATTTTTTTCTTCTATGTTTTTACACTCTTATCATCTTCTGTCTTGGTATATTTTACTGGCTTTCTGTGTTTAATCTGATTTCTAATATTCCATTAGTTTCCTTTATCTTCAGTGGAATAAACCAGTATATGAAGGATTATTCTCAACAGTTAGTTCTCATAATAACAGTACTAGTAGCAGCAGTCAACACTCTCTGATGCTTATCATGTGCCAGACACTATTCTAAGACACTGTTTAAATACATATATATATACACACACACACACACACACACACATATATATATATATATATATATATGAGGTTTTCCTCATAGGTCTATGAAATAAGCCTATTATTATATCCGTGTTACAAATGAGAAAACTGAGGCAATGAGAGGCCAAGGTCACATGATCAGTACTTGGTGAAGCCCCGCCTGAGTTAATGCTGGAACTTTAGAGTAGACAAGTTAATAATGTCTCAGAGATTGGCCTTAAATGTGAGCAGCATTTAATTAATGACTTGTGAAGTATCAGAAAAAAATGGAACATTTTAAATTGATTGGGAACTACTAAGTCATGTATCAGTAACTAAGAATGACTCTTATTGAATGAAATTATTTTTCATTATTCTTTTGAAAGAAGAATATTCTTGTGTTAGTGTTTCACAGTTTTTTTTATTCACATATTTATTCATTTATTAGCCACACATTTCCTACACACCTTCTATGTGCCAGTGTCTGCTGCAAGCCTTGGAAGATTCAGCGGTGAGCAAAAAATTACAAAGTCCTTGCTCTTAAGCAAATGTCCAGTGGTGGAGGAAGACAGAGTAAACATGTAAATAAATTTTGTACAGCGACAGAAATACGACTGGACAATGGGACGGAGAGGCACTGAGGAGGCAGGTCTCTTTGGTCAAGATAGTAGTGGTGGCGTTTGAACCGAGACCTTAATGATCAGAGGGAAATTGGTCTGGGTAGAAGGATTAGCCAATCTAAAGCTGGGAGAGCAAGAAGTAGAGCTTGTTGCATCTGAGGGACTGAAAAAGACAACTGTGCCTCGAACCCCATGAAGGTCAGGGAAAGATGTAGTAAGTGACCAGAGCACATGGTCCCTGTGAGCCTGGCTAAGTAGTTGAAAATTTAATCTCTGTACAATAGATAGCCTTTAGAGGTTAGAAGCAGTGCAATAATAGCATCTGATTTGTGCTTTTTGAAAGACTACTTTGACTGTTGAGTGTCCTACAAAAGCAAAATACGTGTGTCTCTATGAAGTGCAGATAGTAAAATTTAAAAAGCCCAATGAGCTCATAAGCAGTTGGTTTACTAAGTGTAATCATTTATCTTAACTAGACTTCATTAATATAAGCTTGGTGACCTTGGGGTCCTGGGACATATTAGATTAGGGAAACCCAACTATTTTCAAATAGTGTGATTTGAAAAATTCTCGAAATTGTTGGGGTTCAGGAAGATTATTTTAGTGCTGGTCCTGGATGGGAAGTTTAGAATAAGAAAAGAAAGTATGATGGCTGGCTTCCATCTATTCTCCCTTCCTGTGGGAGAAATGATGGTGGGGTGACTACTTTGCTGTTGACCCAATGCTTACATTTCAGAGCTAGTTCAATCCAGTAAATATTTGCTGAACAACTATTATATGTTAGGCACCTTGCTGAAACTGGGAATATAGAGAATAATTAATAATAAGAGCAGGTATTACTAACAAGAGACAGGCACTGTGCTAATGCTAAACATGCACCATCTCAAGTTACATTAATTTACACACTAACCATATAGGGTAGATGCATTTATGATACCATTTTCCGGGTGAGAAATCTAATCCCTTTAAGGGGCTTAAGTTACTTCTCCAAGGTTACACAGCTAGTTAGGGGCATAGGCAGTATTTGGACTCAGGTCTGGTATCAGCACCAATTCTCTTAGCCATTATGCTCTATAAGGACCTTACTTGAGAAGTTCAGGATTATACATATATGGGTACAACCAACCCTAAGACCATCTGGCAAAACTGGCTGCTTGAGAAGTCCTGGATTTATGTAAGATGCTCTTGGAATGGAGAAGATCGTGAAGGAGGGTCCCCAAAACACACTCTCTATACTAAGGGGTAAAAAGAGAGAAAGAATTAGCCTACAGCAGTATGATATTGAGGACCAAGAAACAGTGTTTCTCTCTTTTGTGAATAGTTATTAAATTGTTTCTACTTCAAAATATCGGAAAGAAATCACAGTACTATGGACAGTTTGTGGAGCCACCCTATCTTCGCCTGAATCCTGGCAGGTGTAGAGTTCATAGTATGACCCTGGCACCTAAGTGTAGTTAAGTAAGCTTTCATTTTTCTTTAGGCTGAAAGCAAAGTAGCTTTCTGATAGGTATAGTTTAGGAAAGTCTTCAAAGAAAATATTTAAAGTCCACTATCTCAGAGAAAAGCCATTTTGCAAAAGATCTGTCAGCAAAAGCAAGGCCAAACACACCAATTATTTAGTGAGACTTGTATTGTTATATCGTTGCTCATGTTGTTTCTTTATGCATTTACCTGGAAGAAGGCTTTTAATGTTCAACAATTCTCAAAGAGATAAAGACCCACACTGACGTGTCAGAAAGAGCTGTGTCCCGGAATTAGATCAGTTTAGGTTTGACAACTTACTAGAATTAGGTAACGTTCTTAATCTTTCTGAGCCTGTTTCCTATCTGCAAATAGGGATAACACTATCTATTAGAGAGGGTTGTGGTTAAATTAAATGACACTTGTAAATGAAATATATCCTTCCAGACTGAGAACATACCTAGTAAATGTTAAGTGATCTGCAAATATTCTGCTTTCTTGAAATGGATGAAACCTGTTATCATGTTCTTAACCAATGGTCTAAATATCAAGACAATATTTAGTTAAAAGTTATATTTGTTCTTTCACTGTCCATCTGCATTTTAACATATTCTAACATATTCTCCTTGATCAATTGTGTCAAATTAGTAACATTTGTCATTTAAGCTATTATTGTTCATATTTTTAAAATATTTCAATGTGATAAAAAGTCATTACTCAAAGGGATGCCTAGCTGGCTTTGTCAAAGATTTATTTTAAGTAAAAATAAAAGACACATTTTTCATTTTCACCAAGTTTTATTGAACAGTGTATTCATTAACTGTATGAACTTTGTGTCCAACCCAATACAGTAGCCAAGACATGGAAACAACCTCAGTGATTTTTGTGGATGAATGGATGAAGAAAATGGGGTGCATACAACCTACTATTATTCAGCCATGATAAAGAAGGAAATCTGGCTATTTGTGACCACATGGGTGGATTTGGGGGGCATTATGCTAAATGAAATGTCAGACAGAGAAAGATAAATACTTTATGATCTCATATGTGAAATGTAAACTACTGAACTCATGATAGAAAGAATGGAATGATGGTTGCCAGAGCTGGGGGTTGGAGGTGAGGAAAATGAGTGAAGATGATCAAAAGATAAAAACTTCTAGTTATAAGATAAGTGAGTAATGGTGATGTCATGTACAGCTTGGTCGCTACAGTTAACAATACCGTATTTTATGTTTGAAAGTTGCTAAGAGAGATCTTGAAAGTTCTCATCACAGAAATAAAATTTGTAATTATGTGAATTAAGGTTAACTAAACTTATTGTGGTAGCATTTCACACTATATATATATATATATATATATATATATATATATATATATATATATATATATATATATATATATCAATCATCACATTGTACACCTTGGACAGATACAATATTATATATCAATTCAATCTCAATAAAACTGGAAAAATCTCATTTATATTTTAGCATAAATATATCAAATGGGTTTCTTGACAAGATGAATAATAACTATAGGTAAAAGGAAATAAGATATTGTCGTTGCTGTTGTTTGCTTTTCCAGAGTGCAAAACACTAAAAAGGGGGGAGGTGAGTATGGGCTTGCAGATGCTGCTTCATGGGCCCTAATGCTATGATACAGACATTTAGTCCAGATCTGAAAGAGAACTTGAGTCATTTCAACAAATCTGCAAAACAGTCATGTTCAAACATGAAGATATATCAGTAAATTCTTTTTCACACTGCAAGAAATCTGCCTTCAGCTTTCAGCAAAACCTCAGTTTTTGGGTTATGAGGGTAACAGTTCTTAAGCAAGCAGTACAATGCTTCCACCAGTGCTTTCTCCCTATGATGAATAAGTTTTCAGTCTCCCCACCAGTGCTCATCCCTTCTCCCCTTAATGCCTTGGCCAAAATTGAACCATCAGCCCAGAAAACTCCTTCCCAGTTTCATTGACTGTACATGACCATGTTATTTCAATCACCTTGGCACATTTATATTACCTATTTCCTAAGGTAGGTATTATATATATGAGATTTTAATAAAAGAATGCCTGTAAAGTACTTAATGCTCAACTCCTAGCACAATATGAATATTCTGTAACTGCTGACTAGCATTATTATTATATCATTTACATTAAAACTAATCTGTACTTTCTTTGACCCACCCATGTTCTTTGTCCCCAACTGGGGTAAAGGAAATAAATGAACATTTATTGGTTATCTACAGTGAGAGTATAGAATGCAGTGTAGGCTATAGAATTAGTGGTGTTCAACACTGAAACTGACCTGGATTTGAATTCCAGACCTCTCACTTACTTAGACTTTACGATGCCTCAGTTCCCTTACTGATAATTAGAGATAATAGACATTTCAGGGACCACGGTAAGGATTAAAAATATTATAATGTTTGGATCCAGAAAGGGCATTCATTACCTCATAATGTAAACTCTTAGATAATCTGATTGAGTTTTGAGAATCTGATAACGGCTCTGCATCCTTTTGCTATTTGCTAACTATTCATAGCATTTTGCATAGAATTCCAGGGCTTTGCTAATATGAAAATCAATCAAAGGCTTTAGTTGGCACAAAGAACTCAGAGAAATTGTTATGGGTCAAGAATTAGAATTCTTCTTGAAATACAGACTATCATCCTGGAGAAGAAAGAACAACATTTTAATGTGGTCAAATTTGGGTCAAAACTATGCACTTCCATAATGATGTTTCTACCAGGTCTTGATTTGACTGGGATTGAAATTTCTGACATTACTGTCCCCATCACAGACTTGAAAACCTGGCAGACAATC
The DNA here is from genome assembly GCF_964341445.2 of Mesoplodon mirus. Lineage (NCBI taxonomy): Eukaryota > Metazoa > Chordata > Mammalia > Artiodactyla > Ziphiidae > Mesoplodon > Mesoplodon mirus. The sequence continues at coordinate 118,457 of NW_028294950.1, read as the reverse complement.
AAGTGCAACCTACAGTTAAGGTCACTCATCTAAAAAAATGGGTATGTTACTACCATTCTGACAAGAGCGTTATGAAGATTAAGAAAAAGCACAAATAAACTCTCCTAACACCTGACAGCCAAGTAATCCAGCTTTCAGCTCTTTCAATTCTTTTTCCTTCTTACCTGACTTATTTCCTTCCTTGCTCTGAGTTCTCACTGTGTTTCATGTCCCACAATGCTGAAGTCATTGTAATGCTTTTACTCAGAAATCTCATTTAACATTTAGCATAATAAATAAGAAAGCCTAAGAAGTGATTGAGGTAAACTGCCATTATTACATCATTCTGATAACATGATTTGTCCAGAAATGTAACTATGTGATTCTCCTTTACTTCTAGTTGCTCACCATTCATGGGCACAAATTGAGTGTATATCAGATATAGTAAATTCCTGCAAAATTCTCTGTGGTGTGATTTGGGGTTCTCTTTGTGTACTACAGCCTTCCTAAAACTAAACTATTATCATTTCTACTCCTCTTCTGTCTGAAAATCCTCAAAACATAATTTCTAATTAATAGTTATACTAATTGGCATTATAGTCATTCTTTTTTGCTTTTTCTCTGATTATAAGTATCTTCTGACGCTTAAATCAATCAAATGGGTTCTTTACATATGAAGAAGTTCAAAGGGGAAAGTAGGAGGAGTAGGGTAAGAAGACATTCACATGTAGAATTAGTGGAAGCCTTAGCAGTAACAAAGCTAGTGAAATTAGAGCTCATTAATTAGCAGTCAGGAAAATTTCATCATGTGTTGTCATTAATTGGTCAACTAGGGTAATTCGGCTTACAAACAATAGAAAGCAAAGAATGGAAAATCTATTGTTTCTGCCAGCTTCTCCTGCTTGTTATAAGAGTAATTTTCTCCTAGTTTATGAAACAATAACAGTTTGGTATTAGAATTTAAATGCCATCAATATAAGATATGGAGATATGTGAAGCCTACTACACTTTCTTCGTAAACTAGTACTATAGCATCATAAATTCCAGTAGAATGATTTAGTTGAAAGATAAAATTCATTCAGAGTACACTATTTGTGTAAACTTCAAAAGAATCAAAAAGGATTGCTGGGGCCTCCCTGGTGGCGCAGTGGTTGAGAGTCTGCCTGCCGATGCAGGGGATACGGGTTCGTGCCCCGGTCTGGGAGGATCCCATATGCCGCGGAGCGGCTGGGCCCATGAGCCATGGCCGCTGAGCCTGTGCATCCGGAGCCTGTGCTCCGCAACGGGAGAGGCCACAACAGTGAGAGGCCCGCGTACAGCAAAAAAAAAAAAAAAAAAGAAGGATTGCTATATCTTGGCACACTCTTCTTTGTAGAATATGTTAGAGCCGGCCTTTTTTTGATTAAGAGCTACTGTTCTGTAGAGAACACTTTTTTCATATTCATAATCATCAGGCAAATCAAGGATCTGACTTCCTTAGAATCAGTAAGCGTTTTTTTCCTCACTTCATAACAAAGAACAGAACAGCTGATAAGAAAAGTAAAATACCTCTTTTTATTGATGTATAGATGATTTACGATATTATATTAGTTTCAGGTGTACAACATAGTGATTCAATATTTTTATAGATTATACTACATTTAATTATTATAAAATGATGGCTATATTTCCCTGTGCTGAACAATAAAATCGCTCTTTTGTTAAAAAAAAAAGCAAATGATGGATGTTTGAAAATTAATTTATTTCCCATGAATAATGATCAATAACGATGGGACACTGGCCCATGTAAATTAAGAGGCTTCTTTTTCCATGTGATTCTGAATACAAAATGTATCCATATTCAGGAATCGTTTTCAAAGTGAATTTTTTTTGGTACCTTAATAATCATAATGGGTAGTAAGATCAATTTGTTTTAACACGTAGGTAGATCAGTGTTGAATATAAAATGATAAAACGTAGGGTCTTTTCACTTTTTAATTTTAACTCTGTATATGAGACAAAGAAAACGAACTGCTTTCTATCATACTGTAGTTTTTGCTCAACTCCTACGACCAAAATCCTTGAAAGAGAGAATTACCTGTTTGTGTCCTTTCAGAACAACCCCTTTGTATACCAGGGCCATAAAAAAACAATAGCCTTGAGAGACCATTCAAGGAAATCATTGTTATTGATTCATCCCTCAAATAGGACCCAATTGAGCAACAAAATGATGCTGAAGTTTATCGTCTCTTCTCAGTGAATTTATAACTCTGGAAGATTTAAATGTCTTTTCCTAGATGACAGAGGTGGCTTCTATACACATACACGATGGACACATACACACAAATAACATCCTGATATCCATTTTACATCTGTAATTCCACTCTGAATTCTCCCTGCCATTAACCAACTCAAATGCCACATTATTCAACTCCTTTCCCTTGCTGGTTGGATTGGGTTCAGGAAACAGGAAGCAGTTTTAATGTCCTCTTTAGTAAACCTACACCCTATTTATGAACTAAGAAGAAATAGTTTTGTTTTCTATTTTCTGATATCTTGAGCCTTTCATATGATTGCATCTCTCCAACTATATAGCTTGCAGAATTAGTATTATGACTAGACATGCAGAAAAGTTTTGCTGCCTAAAAATGTCTTCTCATCTACTAACTGATGGTTGGCACTCAACTCTCATCCCTTTATCTCGGAATCTCATCCCTTTAGCTTAAATCTTTTTTTCCCATTAAAATTCAAATACTGGTTTTGCATTAAGATCATAGTCATTTTTACCTCAGCCTGAATGATCCAAAAGCAAGGTTTGATGATGTGCAAGAGGGAAGAGAACTTGAGGGCATAAGTGTTCTGCAGAGGGTATTAGGGAATAGAGAAGAGAGAGCAATAAATAGACTCACAGGGGAAACTCAGAAAGTGGAGCTTGATGAAACAAGCAAACATCACGGTTTTGCTAAGGTCTATTCTAATTAGTTGTTATTTGTGTGTAAAAGTTTGCCTAAAAAGCGTAACCTATGAGTGATTTGTGCCCCTGCATATTACGGATGTATAATATAATTCAAACAGTGCAAGGAACACACAGATTACCACATGGCCTCAGCCATGCTCCATTTTGTAGTCTGCCCACTTTGAGCATCAGAAAATGGATTGTAGAAATCTGGTTCATCTTATTTTAAACTTCTCATTCCCCAAATTTGAAATAGTATTTATTTAAAAACTAGGCTCTTTATAAAGATCGCAATAACACTATAAAGTATTCATTGAAAAGAACCTAACATTTACTACTGTAGTACATTATGTACAATTTATTGACTATTTCTACTGAATATACATTTATGTATTACATAATCTAACATTTATATTAAGTAGTGTCAACCTTGACAAAGCTGGTGAAATCCTTTGCTACAAAAATATGTCTCTGCCTTATCATTTTGTTTCAGTATTAGTTTCCACATTTGCCAGCACGATACTTTTCATCCTACTAAACTAATAGGCCACTTAGTTGAATACTGGATAAAATACAAATTGCAGAGTATTATTCATTTTTGTTTATAATTTAAAAAATTTCAACTAAAAGTGCAAAGCTTTTATCAATTTCTGTAGCTTGCTCTCTTCCTAAACCTACTTGCTTCTTCCATCAATATTTAAGTTTCTGGTTTTAAATAACTGTGACTCTCCTTTAATGTGTTCTCTGTTAAAGGCTTTCTCTCCCTTTAGAATTGTTAGTAGGAAAAGTGGTATTTTTGTGGGAAGAAAACTGCATCTTCTCTACTACTCAGCTGTCAGGACTATAGAGGTACATCCTCAGTTGTATAATCAAAAACCTGGCCTGCATCAACTAGTGGGATTAAAAAGACTATGCAAAAAAAGCCAGTTGTTTTAAAACATTATGGCTGGTGATATAAATGGCTGCAGCATATTATATCTACACCTGCATGTTTTTAACTTCCAGAAACTAAAAATCACCTCTGCAACATGCAATCAGCCATGAAGAAAGAAAGAAACAAACAAAAACCCAGTATTGAAAATTTTCTGCCTGATACGTGAATGTATTGGCGAACAAGCCTGCTACTTCTAGTATTTACATAAAGACAGTAGTCAAATAACCAATGCACTAAAACAAACAATTCTTATGTGAGAAAAAAGAATGATGCTACTTATAGTTGATGGACATGAACTTTAGTAATTTTAGAGCTGAAAATAATCTTGGAGGCCTCCTTTTAGCGATGAGGAATATGAGGTCTATGGTGGTTAAGTGAATTGTCCATTCCAGAGATGGGACTAGGGTCAAAGTTGAGGTCTTCTGCCAGGATGTTGAGCTTACTCTTTGAACTTGCTGGGTGTTTACATATTGCATCAACAGAGCCCAAATGTACTGGATTTTCTTCCATTTACTAATAGAAGCAAGTTAGTGCCTTTAAAGGTATTGTAGTATAAAATCAGCCCATTCAGCCAAAAATTAGTCAATCTAGGAGTACCAAAGATACAATGCTTTGTAGGCTTTTTCTTTTCTTTTCTTTTCTTTTCCACTGGAAATGGGAATTACATAGATAATGCATGTTTGTGTGTATGTATGTATACATATATATATATATATATATATATATATACACTTATATCTTGTTCAAATTTAAAAGAATACGATTTTTATAGTCTAATTACGTATGACATAAAAATAAAACATCGTTAATCAAATACATTTGCAGTATTTATTTTTGTAAGTAACTTCCTTTCTTTATATATCTATACAGTTTTAAAGATAATGAGACGACACAGAAATATTATTCATTTTCAAGCTAACACTGATAAATAATGTTTTGTAAGTGCCCTAAATTATGTAAAGACTAAAAGTTCCATTGTTCTATCTATTCTATGGAAAGTGGTTAATGTTTAGCTATGAAATAATGTATCAATCTCAGGAAACAGTTCTTAGGTTAAAAAACTCATTTTCCCTATGATGTCTTTTCACAAAGATTTAATTCAAAGAATTTGCCTTTGTAAGATCTCCATCGCTTTTCACCATTATTCCCATGCATGTTCCTGTTAAGAGTGCCTGATTCTGTTGCTAAGCAACCTTGCAGTCTTGTTGGGTCATGATGGTGAACTAATGATTATTTAAAATGTGTCTGTTTGGATAGGGTCTTTTAAAGAATATCGTGATACATTTGTGTAAGAGGCTGGGTAAGAGGGTTCTTCATTTCAACTTACAGTTCTACAGGAATATAAGTGATAGAATGATGTTTTCCAGAAGAGATTGAAGAATGCCAAGAGTACACTAAAAAGCACTAGGTCTTACTTCCTCCCGGTATGCTTTTTTTCTAGAAAAGGGTAAAAGTCAGTCAGATGACAAGTCAAGAAATTTACCAAAGGATTTCAAAGAAATAAGAGGAACATCAATATTCCTTTTATTGACTAGATTAAATTATTATGTTTTTCCTTCTCATCCCAAATTCTTAAGAAAAATTGTCAAGCCATATTATGTTGAAAACCAAGTCCCATGTAAGCGAGACATGGGTATTTGAGTTTTATCAGGCTTCCAGATAAAACTAAATTGTTGATTAAATCCTCTCCATCCTGCTTGCTCTTGTCCCAGACATCCCTCTCCAGTTCAGGAATATCCTCCTTTACACAGCTTATTTAACCATATGGGACTGATGCCAGTAGCCTTAATATTTTCTGTACGGTATACTGGGATATATAAGGGGACTACCATCATATCTCTAGCATGTAGTGAGAGTTGGTAAATAGCATTCCCAGTGTGTATCTGGAAAAACAGAAAGGTTGTTCCTTTAAACAATCTTTTTTGGTGATAAAGCAAAGAATCAAAGGTATTTCATTACTAAAGAATCAGAGAATGTCCTAACTCTAAGAGAAGAGCACTTCTAACGTCATCTCAATATCCATCCAATCCAGAAGCAGAGCTGATGGTGCTACCAAGAGACAGAGACTCCTTGTGGGGACACCACCTTCAAAAGTTTTGGAAGGGGGGCTTCCCTGGTGGCGCAGTGGTTGAGAGATCGCCTGCCGATGCAGGGGACACAGGTTCGTGCCCCAGTCCGGGAAGATCACACATGCCGCGGAGCAGCTGGGCCCGTGAACCATGACAGCTGAGCCTGCGCGTCCGGAGCCTGTGCTCCACAATGGGAGAGGCCACAACAGTGAGAGGCCCGCATACCACAAAAAAAAAAAAAAAAAAAAAAAAAATTTTGGAAGGTACCCCGAAACATCACCAGTTTTCTTTACACCCTTGCTTGTCTCTAGTATTTAAAGATACATCTGATACTTATTGATTCTATTTATATTTTGAGGGTGATCCCTTCTTAGGGATATCATCTCATATGCAAAGTTAAAAGTATTGATCATTTTTCTCTCCTAAACTTAAACTATTATAATTTATGTTTAAGGCAGCCAAGTTTAATAGCTTTATGACTTGGGGCCATAAAAGTGAGTGTTTCAATCTTGGTTCACTGTTCTGTAGGTGGTATATGGCCACTCCAGGTATCAGTTTTCTTACTTATAAAATAGGGTTTGCAGTGCTTTCTTCACAGAGAAACGATTAAATTTGATATGCTAACATAGTGTCTACCATATAGTGTACATTAATGTGAGCCCTCTTTCCTATCTCCACTGGGTATGGCCAACTTCTAGTTTTCTAGGATTTACTAGAAAATTTCATACCTTCTAGGAATATATGGCTTCTGATCATATTCCCTTACCATCTTCATTTTACTAAACTAAAGGCTCTTAATTTTTTTGTAATTCCCACATTCTTATTTCCTATCTCAGCTACTTTTCTGTTAATTTTTTAGAATTCAGTTTATTTTAGCAAGCATTAATTGAGGTAAGGGGAATTACAGTAGGTCCTGTGGTTACAAATGTAAACAGGATCCCTGTTCTCAGGTACCTTACAGTCTAGTGTCAAGAGTAGTAAACAGACAAAAAATTGCAATTTGACCTGATAAATTCTGTGATATTGGTTAGCCTGTGACATCACAAGTGAAATATCTAAATCAGATTAGGGAGGATGGTAGATTAAAGATAAAGGAGCTTGCCATACTTGTAGGCTTTTCTCTAGAGTTGGCAAACATCTGTACCTGTGTTCAAGGTTTAGATTGACTAAGACAGCCTTAACATTCCTTTCAGCTTAATAAAACTTTAGACAGGTTTCTTCCTGACTTATAGGCCCTTGACCTCCCCTTATTTAGAAGATTTACTCTAAAAAAACATGCAAATTCTTTTTTCACCCCTTTGACACGTAAATCTTCTTCTAGTCATCTTGCCAGATTTACAACCCAGGAATGTCTTTCTCACGGACATTGGAGCCATTTTTTGAAATGTAATCATCAAGAAAGATAGCATCGCATTCTCTGTGGGAGGGAAAGAGTCTAACTTCAATAATTGCTGATTAGCAAACACAGATGGCCTAATCACATTAACCAGTCTCCTCCTAATGCCCTCCAGTACCAGTCCACTAGCTCACTCCAGAATTGATAAACTGTCCCACCTTTTGTTTCAGCAGAGTTTAGTCCAATCTCTCTCTCCAACTGCAATAGTTTTCAATAAACTTTCCCTTGCCTGCTTAAGTCTGTCCTTGGACAGGATGCATCCATGTTTTGTACAAGGGGAAAAAACGGATTTTTGCCCAATAATCTACTCACTGATGCCTGGCACTTGGTCAACTTTTGTAATTGCTGATTTAAATAAGTCCATCATTTCAATGTCTAGGGGGAAATGTTTTCAATGGCTCTAAACACTTTGAGCAGTGATAAATGAAATCTCTGAGTTCACCATCTTCTAACTGGAACTAGAATTATTTTTCCAAAAATATATTTCTTTACACTTATGCACAAAATGAGCCTCTGCCTCAAAGAGACGGTGAGTAGGCTCAAGTATCCACTTGTTCTAATAGCTTTATACTCATTCTTTTGGTATTTCAATTATCTCAAGTGTTCAGAATCATGAATAAAGTTGGGAGCAATTCATGATGATGTTAATCAATTATAAATTACTCAACAAGGGCTCCCCTTATTATAATCTCCATGAAGCTCTCTAGAAGATCAGCTCAGGTAATGGCCTGAGGCACAGTCTAGATTGAGAGAGGATTTCAAATAATTGATGGTTTTAGCCAAAATTTTGAATTCTAAAAATGGATGGAAATTTGGAAATTCTAAATCAATCATAGCAAATTACAAATTATCATCAAGAAAGACTGCATAACAAAAATTTCTAAAGGTTACTGTAGAAATTATGCTTAAATTCAAATTTAATTCTAAGGTAAATAAAAGTATGTATTCCATTTTCTTTTTTCATTATAAAATTTATAAAACCAGAATTTTCCTTCTAATGTGCGCATTTGGTGTACTTGCTTTTTATTTCCCTAACTTAAGGACATATACAACATAGGGTACCTTAGAATTAAGGAAATATGGGAGAATGATTTTGATTACCTCCTCATGCTACATGAAAATTCATTACTTCAAACTTTCTTGCACAGTTTTTTAAAAAGATGCCAGTTACCTAACTCATACAAACACCCATATACATATGTACATCTTTCTTGTTGGGGAACAGACTTACATTAGTGTAAATAAGTGGTCATTAAAGTTAATGTGTTCATTTTATATAGTTATAATTTAAGATATAGTAGAAATTCGTTTGAACATGATATATACCTTTTTAAAATATATTAGAGACTTATAGAACCATCTCACATTGACTATATTTGTCCATTATGAGGTTTAGAATATACTTTACTACTTAAATGAGTTGAGTATGATTTTTTATCATTATACCTTTGCTTTTATCATATATCGTGGATGTAGAGTCTTTGGTCAGAAACATACCCTCTATATTATAAGAACATCATTATAGAAAAATGTAGTATTCTTTTAATATATAATTTAACATGAAACTAGGACAGATTTTCAGCAAAAGAAGGGAGCTGCATATAGTTGGCTTTTACTGGCAGGCCTGTTTCTGCCCAGTAATTACCCAGTCTTTACATACATGTTACAGTTCAGTGCTTTGAAGGAAATCCAGCTTTCTTTGCTCTCTGATCTTTTCTTCTCACAAAATACTTAGCAAACACATAGCTATTAGCTCCATAGGAAGTGGTTGTATACATCAGGTATTTTTCACAAGCCCACTTAACCAAGGTACCAAGTAATTTGACTAGAATCCAAACCAAATCAGTTGAAGAGCTAAGTGTGCAAAAAATCCTGTAACACACTAGATTCCAATGAGCCACAGTTTTATTAACACTGCATCACTGAGCAAACTCAGAGGGGTCTTTGGGTCTTTAGGTTGAGTTTCTTTAATTGGCAAATGCTTAAGAGCACACTTTATTGATTGATTGATTGATTGATTGATTAAAGAATCATCTTTTTTAAAATTTATTTATTTTTGGCTGTGTTGGGTCTTTGTTGCTGCACGCGGACTTTCTCTAGTTGCGGGGAGTGGCGGCTACTCTTCGTTGCGGTGCACGGGCTTCTCATTGCGGTGCCTTCTCTTGTTGCAGAGCACGGGCTCTAGGCACGTGGGCATCACTAGTTGTGGCACACGGGCTCAGTAGTTGTGGTGCATGGGCTTAGTTGCTCCACGGCATGTGGGATCCTCCCGGACCAGGGCTTGAACCTGTGTCCCCCGCATTGACAGGCGGATTCTTAACCACTGCGCCACCAGGGAAGTCCCTAAGAGCCCACTTTAAATGCAGTTACACAATGACATCATGATAAGAAATGCTATAGGAATATAGGCATAGAAAAAAAAATTAACATCACTCACATATGCCCTGAGCATTTTCTGCTGGAGAATCTGAACTTCATAATGAGGGTACTAATATATTACATGCTTCTGATAGTAAGTTCTTATCACTTGAGAAATATCATTAAACGTTATATCTCTGCAGCTTAATCCTTCTTAACCTGAAATATACCTTTACAAATAATATATTAACTGTTTGAGAAAATTCAGCTATTACATAGCTATTTACCTAAATATTTATGTGAGATAATTATGAAAGCATTCTATTAATAATTTTTTGAAGACATTGTAATAACAATTTAGTCTTAGAATTTTAGAAAAAAATAAACCAATAAAGGTACTTCTTCTGGTTCAAACTGTACAAATGAAAATTCTGAAGCTAAGTAAATTGGGCAAAGTATGTTGCTGTTTCATAAGTTAATGAAAGTAAATTTATTTATTAAATTTTTATTTATTTATATTTTCATGGAATAACACATAAGGTTCATGTGTATAATATTATATTTTGACATTTATGTAAACTACAGTGTGCTCACCACCAAAAGGTTAGTTGTCAACTGTCATCATATTGTTGACCCCGGCATTGGGTGTCCAGCACTGTAGCTTGCTGGTCATTGAATGGAGCTGGGTCTTGGTGTTGAGATGGAGATCTCTGGGAGATTTTCGCCATTTGATATTACATGGAGCTGGGAGGTCTCTTGTGGAACAGTGTCCTGAATTTGGCTCTCCTACCTTAGAGGCACAGCACTTACGCCTGGCTGAAGCACCAAGAGCCTTTCATCCACACGGCTCAGAATAAAAGGGAGAAAAAGTGAATGAAAAAAGAAAGAAAGTAAGAAAGAATGAGAGAGGAAGGAAGGAAGGAAGAGGATAAAATAAAATAAAATAAAGTAATATAAAATGAAATAAAGTTATTACAATAAAAATAATTATCAAGGAATCAATTTTCTTTTTAAAGTAAAGAACAAAAATGGACGGACAGAACCCTAGGACAAATGGTGAAAGCAAAGCTTAACAGACAAAATCTCACACAGAAGCATACATACACACTCAGAAAAAGAGGAAAAGGGGAAAAAATAATATATCTTGCTCCCAAAGTCAACCGCCTCAATTTTGGGATGATTTGTTGTCTATTCAGGTATTCCACAGTTGCAGGGTACATCAAGTTGATTGTGGAGATTTAATCCACTGCTCCTGAGGCTGCTGGGAGAGATTTCCCTTTGTCTTCTTTGTTCGCACAGTTCCCGGGGTTCAGCTTTGGATTTGGCCCCGCCTCTGCGTGTAGGTCACCTGAGGGCATCTGTTCCTCGCTCAGACAGGACGGGGTTAAAGGAGCAGATGCTTCGGGGACTCTGGCTCACTCAGGCCGGTGGGAGGGAGGGCTACGGAGTGCAGGGCGAGCCTGCAGCGGCAGAGGTCGGCGTGACGTTGCAACAGCCTGCGGCGTGCCGTGTGTTCTCCCGGGGAAGTTGTTCCTGGATCACGGGACCCTGGCAGTGGCAGGCTGCACAGGCTCCCGGGAGGGGAGGTGTGGATAGTGAGCTGTGCTTTCAAACAGGCTTCTTGGTGGCTGCAGCAGCAGCCTTAGTGTCTCATGCCCGTCTCTGTGGTCCGCGCTCTTAGCCGCGGCTCGCGCCCGTCTCTGGAGCTCCTTTAAGGAGCGCTCTTAATCCCCTCTCCTCACGCACCAGGAAACAAAGAGGGAAGAAAAAGTCTCTTGCCTCTTCCGCAGGTCCAGACTTTTTCCCAGACTCCCTCCCGGCTAACCGTGGTGCACTAACCCCTTCAGGCTGTGTTCAGACCGCCAACCCCTGTCATCTCCCTGGGATCCGCCTGAAGCCCGAGCCTCAGCTCCCAGGCCCAGCCTGCCCCAGCTGGTGAGCAGACAAGCCTCTCGGGCTGGTGAGTGCTGGTCGGCACCGGTCCTCTGTGCGGGAATCTCTCCGCTTTGCCCTCCACACCCCTGTTGCTGTGCTCTCCTCCGTGGCTCCGAAGCTTTCCGCCTCCGCCAGCCGGAGTCTCTGCCCGCGAAGGGGCTTCCTAGTGTGCGGAAACATTTCCTCCTTCGTGGCTCCCTCCCACTGGTGCAGGTCCCGTCCCTATTCGTTTTTCTTTTTTTTTTTTGCGGTATTCGGGCCTCTCACTGTTGTGGCCTCTCCCATTGCGGAGCACAGGCTCCGGATGCGCAGGCCCAGCGGCCATGGCTCACGGGCCCAGCCGCTCCGCGGCATATGGGATCCTCCCAGACCGGGGCACGAACCCGTATCCCCTGCATCGGCAGGCGGACTCTCAACCACTGCGCCACCAGGGAGGCCCAACCGTCCCTATCCTTTTGTCTCTGTTTTTTCTTTTGCCCTACCCAGGTACGTGGGGAGTTTCTTGCCTTTTGGGAGGTCTGAAGTCTTCTGCCAGCGATCAGTGGGTGTTCTATAGGTGCAGTTCTAGTAAACTCAGGTAGAATAAAATTTGTTTACATTCATTATTGTAATTAAACCAACACACATTTTAATTAAAATAACAAACTTAAACTAGGTTTTATTTACTGAAGATTAGCCCAGATTAACACTTGGGTTAGTTTCTATATTTCTGAGAGTTTTAGAAGACCCAATTTTTTCAAGTACTTGACCTTCAACCCAACTAAATAGAGCTCTTTTACAAATTAATTTTGGCAATACCATCCTAAGGTAGAAAAATACCACACATATACAATGTACATATATAGACACACGTACATATATAGACACACATAAACATACAGACAGATGCAAACAGGCCTTATAACTATAGTTTTAAAATTTTAGCTATGATTAAGGTACAGTAATATAAAACTCATGAGTTTATAAATGAACAGGTGGATCCAAATTTTGTTTTGGCAGTTGGAATAAGTGACGTTCACCTGCTCAGATGGCTAAAGCTTTTTATTAATATTTGTGGAGAGGACATTTAAGATTTTTTTTATTTGCCCAATTTCCAATTACCATCCCTCCCCGTTTTTCGGATGAGGAACATCTCCCTAAGATTTGCATTTTAGGGAATGGCTGTTGAGTCAATAGAGGAGATGGAGGTAGAAAATCTACATCACAGAGAAAGTATCCAAGTTTTCTCCAAGATGGAGTTTTTCAGGCATATTTGCCTGTTTTCAGAGGTCCAGGGTAATTACTATTTAAATTTTTCTTTTTCTTAAGTGCAAGACAGTTCTGTCTCCAATGTCCTGGTTTTTAACAATATCTACAAGCATTTTGAGATGAATAGGGGAGGTTTGGAGATTGGTAAAATAGGTGGAATTTGATTTGCTTCTAGAGCCACATTTCTGGTTTTTTAGAGGTTTGTAAGACAAAGATTGTTGTTTCCAATTCCCCAAAGACCTGGTTAACAGCCTACCAAGGGACTGATGTGCCCATCCAACTAAACTTGCTTCTTTATATCAGGGAGATTTCCAACTAAGATGAAAAATAAAAGATTTCTAGAGCTTGAGGGTTTAATGCAGTATGCCTTCAAAAAGTCTGTCTAAAGCATTTAAGAAAGACCTTTCTGAGTACCAAATTCAACCTCAGACCAATTCACCTTAGGGAGAAACCTGTACTATTGCTTCTACTAGCCCCTAAACATTGGCCTCCTGGTGACCCATTTCCCGATCATTTGTAGGAGGGCCTGGGAGAACTTCTGGCCATCTGTTTCCTCTGCAGCGGGGAGGTGTTCCTCAGGGGACTGCCTGGCTTGTCTGATAGCTGTAGTATAATCAAGGGTGGGAAGAACATCCCTTAACAGCCAATCTAGGTTGCTGTGAGTGTGGTTGTGAATGGCCACTAAGCTTTCCATTCCTCTCTAAATTTGGTAAGAGGTTCTGAAAGTTGAGGTAAAAGGCTTTATAACTTAGAAGATCTGCTGCTGTCTGGGGGCCATGAATTTTTTGTGGTGTGGGTCCTGGAAACAACCACAGAGGCATTGCATAGGAAGGCCTAAAGCTGGCAGAGCCTGTTTACAGAGCCCTGGAAAGTGGCAAGGGTCATAAGGGATGGAAAAATGATCCCTACCATCTGTCTCTGGTACTTGTTCTGAATTCAGTTCCTTGCTTTTAGTATTTTAATGCCTAATCTGTATACCCCAGGCCTAGAGGTTAGGCCAGAGTGCTCTCTGTAAATCTTGTAAAGAAAGGGAAGTCAAAACAGGCAACTTGATGTTTAATGGATTTGGGGGGATGTTGGAGGAATCTGGGGACCTAAGGGAGTTCACTGAGGTGATGGAGTTGGATTTTGAGAGGTAGGGTTTAGACCAGAGGCCCAGAGAGCCAAAATATCTGGAGGGTCAGGGACAGGGAGTTGGGGGTAAAGGAATGTATAAGAGGATGAAAAAGGGGAATTTATGTCAGGTGTAGATGTTATTTTTGTTCTGAGTCTAATTTCTGTTCTCTCGTCTTATTAAGGGAGTCCCTAACAATAGCCATTACACTTAAATATAGCCAATTCGAAGCTCCCATTGTCTGGCAATTGACAGGTAGGATCTTATATTAATCTCAATATCAAATCAAACCAATAAGACTTTTTATGGCTTAACCATGGATGCAAGAAATGTCCCAAAGGAGACTGCAAACATGCAGCCCTAACAATATCTAGAATGAGACAATGAAGGTTGAGATGACAAAGGCCCCTTGTGACAGACTCCCCTGAGAGCTGGCATAGTCAGACAAAGAGATGCCAGTTGCAAGCCCAGATTGTTACCAGTGATTCTGATCAACTGGCTACCGCACTTGGAATCCCAGTCTTTACAACTGGAAATGCACATAAGTATAGGTACCTTCCAGGTGGTGGAGACTAGACGTGATATTCTCACTGGTAATAAATCTAAGCTCTTAAGCATAGAACAACACAAAAGGAAAATTTCCTGCACCTCTTTTTTTTTTTTTTTCATATACACATGAATGGCTTCAGATAAGCCTTGTGTCTCTTGGAGCCAAACTGATAGCTAAGAGGCATGTGCCACTGGATTGGGGATTGTGGTATTTTACCATGTACCTCATGACATGGGAATTTTCTTGAGGTTGGTGGTGACCTAGTCAATTTAACCCATTCATGACCAACTTATCCTAACCTGGGGGTCTTGGAGTTAGGTTGCAAGTGCTCTAACAGCTTTTAAGTGCTCGACTGTGCCCACCAATTCTGTGGCTTGCTTCTGAAATTCCATTAGTCATAGCCTTTACCTCATGTGCACATTAACTCACAGTGCCTGTCTGGTGAGAACTGGGAACTCACCAGTCTGTGAGGCAGGCTCAAATGACAAGCGTATAGGACTTTTGCCTCTGTTATACACTGTGGTTTTCATCCTTATGGCAAATGACACAAAAGACATAAACAAAGAAAAGAAACAGTAGGAAAAGAATCAATAGAAAACAAGAGTACTCATATCAAATTTTTACCAGAGTAGGTGTTCCTAAGGAACGAATTCACCCAAATATTTTCTCCTGCTAATCTAAATTTAGAAAAAGCAAAGGACTCTCACCACCTTCACTTCCATCAGACCCTGCAGGCAGAGATCTGGGAGACTGACATGAGATTTCTTCTTTTGGCTTTTGTCAGAGGTCCCAGGTTCTCTCAGCTGCAGCAGCCAGAGTGAGCAGTGTCCAGCCAGTGAAGGTCGCTTCATGGTTGCCAACTCGAGTGGAAACATTTTCCTACTACCCTTCTAGGTTCTTTGGCTGGTCTAATAATCAAATTGACCTAAGACATTAACAGGAGAAAAACAAATTTAATTTTATATGTATGGGAGTCCCATAAAAATAAGAGCCCCAAAAGGCAGCCAGGGAATTGAAGCTTATATAACATTCTGAGCTAAGGAAAGGGGAAGGGGTCTGGGGGTACAAAGGGAAAGAAGGCCATTCACAGGAAGGAAGAGATGTTTCGAAAACAAAGTTTGCCCTGTTACGCAAGTAAGTCTCTTAGGTAAAAAGTTCTCTCTGGTAATAGCATTTTTCCTGGTACAGGCTCCCTTTCCAATGTAAATTTAAGCTGTTGAGGGGCAGGTAAAGGGCTTTTCCTGAATCTGATGTATTTTGATTATCTTTCGCTCAAAATAATCCTTATGCCAAAGAGACATCTTTTGGGGTAGAAAAATGTGTTCCCCTTTAATCCTCCTAAAATAAAATACAGACTAACAGGAATAAAAAGAGAATTTTTAAAATAAATTTATTTATTTTATTTTATTTATTTTTGGCCACATTGGGTCTTTATTGCTGCATGCGGGCTTTCTCTAGTTGTGGTGAGTTGGGGATACTCTTCGTTGCAGTGTGCGGGTTCTCATGGCGGTGGCTTCTCTTGTGGCAGAGCACGGGCTCTAGGTATGCGGTCTTCAGTAGTTGTGGCTCGCAGGCTCTAGAGCGCAGGTTCAGTAGTTGTGGTGCACGGGCTTTGTTGCCCCACAGCATGTGGCATCTTCCCGGACCAGGGCTCGAACCCATGTGCCCTGCATTGGCAGGTGGATTCTTAAACACTGTGCCACCAGAGAAGTCCCCAAACAGAATTTTAATAGCAGGTATACCTCCTATATACATGGGAGGTACCCAGGAAAACTGAGTATCTCCCCAAAATGGCCCAAGACACCACCTGAGATACCATCTCCAGCTAAAGACAAAGAAGATGTTTAGTGTGGTGGGGCAGTTATGGGAGGTTACCGGGCAAAGCACAGTAAATAAAGATATGTTTGTTATGCAGATTTAAGTCATTTTCCTCACTACTGATAAGAGTTTCTAGAGATTTAGAGTCATCCTTCCTTTTCTGATATAGAGGGGGAGACACCCTTACAAATGGAGATTTCCCCTTGTAAATGTCCTTTACAAAAGGGTAACTTCTACTTGGTTTTCTGAGTTTCTCTGAGTCTGCTCTTTTTTTAAAAATAACCAGTCTAAAATAATTCTTATGCCAAAGAGGCATATTTTGGGGTCCCAAATTTTCCTCCACTTTTGTATAATGGATGATAGAATTGAATTAATGTTCATTTTCATAAGTGTGGTAGTGGTGATATGGGTTTTTATCCTCATTACAGGCATAATGAAGTATTTAGAGGTGAAGTATAATATCCTCAGGCTAATATCAGATTGTTTGATAAAAGAGACATAGGTGTGTTTGAGTGTGTGTGTGTGTGTGTCTGTGTTTGGAGAGTGAGAGAGAGAGAGAAAACTGGCACTGTGGTACATTAATAGTTGGTATATTTATTCATTATACTGGTCTTTCAACTTTTCTTTGAGTTTGATACTTTTCTCACAAAAATGCAAAAAATAAAATATGAATTAAAAATTTGGTTTAACTGCTTATAGACATTATCAACTGTATGTGTATTTATGAGATTTTATAGATTTTAATATTTCATCTTTTTTTCCATAAATAATTGTATACCAAAAATCTATGGAACATCAATTTGAAGGAAACACTCTAAGTATGAATACCAAAAGTGTTGCGTGTAGTGAGTATCAGCTCATGATTTTTTTGTTATGTATATAGATGATTGTCAATGAATCTATCTGTGGACTCAAGGGACATTTTGATATCAGCATTCAGTTCTCTCCTTGAGTCCATAGAATAAATGTACAAAAATCATAGTTGACTATGACAGAGAGTTTGACTTAGAATAGATTTTCAAGAAAGGCTCACAGTATTTTTAAAGAACAGTAGTAAAATTAATGCTAGAGTAGATTAATGTCTGTGAATTTGGATTTTTTTTCAAGTCTTGAGATATTTCTCTCCAATTAATTTCACGGAATTATTGTATAATGTGTCACCCAAGTAGAACTAACTATAACATATGGATGTTCATACATTATTTCAATTCTGTTTTGTTCTTTTTATACTATGCAATCTCATTATGAGGACACTGCATAATGATAGGTTTTACTCAGTCTCACAGTAAGCTTAATATTCTCTTTTCATATTGTGTGCAATATTGCGGTGTGGGGGGGAATACATATTACTTTTAGAAATCATAACCAAATCGGGTATATAGAATGGATTGAAATGGGAATTAAATGATCTGGTTAAAAGTATTCTAGCAAGATCTAGTAACTGGAAAGAAAATATTTTTAATAAAAACGATTATTTTGTAGTTTCATTTTCATTGCTAAAGCATATATTTCGCATTTTTATGTTCAAAAAGCTAAAATTTCCATTATTCTTTCTTTCACCTTCCACACTTGAGAAACCTATTTTTCTGTACCAGTGAGTGTCCTACTTTATAATAGTAATGCAAGTGCAATCCTGATAGCATCTATGCTATCATAAAAATTGGCCTTCTACTCTCACCTCTCTTAAAAATTATACTCTTAGATTAATAGATTACCTTCGCATGCTAGATATTTAATAGTCTCCCACCAAAGTTATATATAATTGTGCACCAGTAAGTACTTTAGTCATAAAAGCTTTGGTTCCACCAGTGTTATATGATGTCACTTTCTCTACAGAAACTTTTATTTGCAAAAATAGGTCTACAGGATTCACGTCAGAATCATATTTAGAAAATTCCTCAGTCTACAATTTTCTGTAGTCTAGCACTTTTCTGGAAAGACATCTAACAAAGCAATTTTTACCTAATATACTGATGCTGGTTAATTGTTTCTTTTGTTTTTAATGCTCTTTAAGATAGCTTTCTAATTATGGTACATATTTTCACATTTACTAATGTTGAGGTACTCTGTAGCACATAACAGAGTTTATTATAGTGGTTCACTTCTTGGAAGACAATTGTGCTATTTTGTGAGGAGTTTATGTTTAGGATAATGGCTTTAGTTTGCAAAGCTCATTCATGTGAATTATTCATGTCAACACATGTTTAATGTGTACTTACTATGTTCCATATACAAGGTTATGTACTAGAGATAAAAGGAAAAGGAGGAAGAGAGAAGGACTGGCCCAAGGAGGAGGAGAAAGCATGATCTAAGACTCAGGACTTAGTAAAGGACATTGATCAATTACAGTTTCTTTTTAACTTTTACTGTTTACAACTATTTAAACTTAATAAAACAGCACAGAATCACTAGTATATCCAAAACTCAGAGTCAAGATGTGATTTTTCCCTATTTGATTGGTACCTTGTTTTAGAATAAAATATTAGTGATACACATGAGAGCTCTCAAAGTCCATGGCATTTTCCTTGCTGCTTAGTTACACACTGTCTAAAGTTTGACTATAATCTAGCATCCATATTTTTGTAAATCGAGAATTTGTTTATAGTTAGAAATCCTATTCTACTCTTTTATATTTTGAACTTGCATAAATAATATATTTCCTTTTGTAACTTGCATTTTTCATTCAATGTTATGTTTTTCCCCTCAACAGATTTGGAGTTTATCTATTCTAATTCTAGATTTTTAGTAATTAAAGGTCGAACATTCCTACTTGAGTGATCACAGTCTTATATTTAATAGCTCTAACCCTTACAGAAAACAAAATTGATGAGTTTCAAAGCATTGGTTCTGATTGTATTTTATATCATCTCCATGTAATTATCATCTCTATTTTAATTGTACTTATTTATTATTATTATTATTTTAGTTTCTAATTTCTTTTTTTAAAATATCTATATTGGAGTATAATTGCTTTACAATGGTGTGTTAATTTCTGCTTTATAACAAAGGGAATCAGTTATACATATACATATGTTCCCATATCTCTTCCCTCTTGCATCTCCCTCCCTCCCACCCTCCCTATGCCACCCCTCTAAGTGGTCACAAACCACCTAGCTGATCTCCCTGTGCTCTGCGGCTACTTCCCACTAGCTATCTATGTTACGTTTGGTAGTGTATATATGTCCATGCCACTCTCTCACTTTGTCACAGCTTACCCTTCCCCCTCCCAATATCCTCAAGTCCATGCTCTAGTAGGTCTGTGTCTTTATTCCCATCTTACCACTAGGTTCTTCATGACCTTTATTTTTTCTTAGATTCCATATACATGTGTTAGCATACGGTATTTGTTTTTCTCTTTCGACTTACTTCACTCTGTATGACAGACTCTAGGTCCATCCACCTCACTACAAATAACTCAATTTCGTTTCTTTTTATGGCTGAGTAATATTCCATTGAATTGCACTTTATTTTATTTTATTTATTTTATTTTTTATTTTTTAGTGTTTATTTTTACTTGTTGACAGTTTTGCTTTATTTATTTATTTATTTTTTGGCTCTGTTGGGTCTTCGTTTCTGTGAGAGGGCTTTCTCCAGTTGTAGAGCAGGGGCCACTCTTCATCGCGGTGCGTGGGCCTCTCACTATCGCGGCCTCTCTTGTTGCGGAGCACAGGCTCCAGACGCGCAGGCTCAGTAATTTTGGCTCATGGGCCCAGCTGCTCCGTGGCATGTGGGATCTTCCCAGACCGGGGCACGAACCCGTGTCCCTTGCATCGGCAGGCATACTCTCAACCACTGTGCCACCAGGGAAGCCCCTGCACTTTATTTTTGACTTGGCCCCCAAATTAGTCACACAATTACACAGTGTTTAACAGTTAAACTTCTTGGATTTATCTACCTGTATATCACTTTCTTTGCTCAGTTTGTTCCTTAATCCCACTTCTTCACAGTGAGTTTAATTCCCTTCAGTAAGAAACCTATTCCTTGGAAGTTTTAGTATTGAAGATCTATAGGTAGAAATTTCTGTCTTTGTCCGAAAATGTCATCTCTTTCATTTTTTAATATGGTTAGTTAAATGTTCTATTCTAGGTTAAGAGTGATTTTTCCATTAGTACTTTAAGGATAGTGCTTTCAGTTATCTTCTGGCATCTATTGTTACTGATGAGAAGATTGCTACTAGTCTCATTGCTCTTTTTATTTGATATTCTTTCTTTCTTCCAAGTTGCTTTGTAGACTTTCCTCTTTGCCATTATGTGATGTGGTTTACCAGCTGTTTTTTAGCCTTGGTTCCCCAGAAAGCAGAGCCTCAGGCCAAGAGTTTATGTGCTATTATTTAATTAGAGAGTACAATGCAAGTGAACCGGATTGCAGGGCAAAAGCAGTGAAGCAGGGAAGGATGGCGATTCAATATGAGAATGCATGATCAAGCTGGGATTTGACCTCTGGAAGTTCTGTAAACTGGATCTCAAAATTATGGGGAGGGAATGTGAAGAAAGGAGAAAGAATTCATCCATGGGTTTAGCCTGTGGGAGAACTGAAAGGGTTGCTTTAGGAATATTCTCACCTGCTGGAGTAAGGAGAGAGGTGGAGGATAGATTTGTTGGAACCATGAACACAGTGAGACACTGTCAGATTGTATATATAAGTAGTCTGCCAGTGTTGCACATTCTTTTAATGTGGAACAAAGGAAGGATCAGGCTGAGGTGAGGTATACGATACACGATATAGTCATATATTTGTTTTCATTTCTTTTACTGGTGACTCCATGCACTTCTTTTATCGGAGGATTTATTTCTAACTTAATCTCTGAGAAGTACTGTTTCTTCAAATACTTGTTAAATTCACTCTAATCTCACCTTCTAAAAATATTATTAGATGAATGTGGGTCTTCCGTTTTATCCTTTATTCCTTTATCATTCACATTTTCCTTTAATCTCATCATTTATTTCTGGCTTATTTTCAACTTATAAAATTCAAATTCAGTTTTATCAAATATGTTATTTAAACTTTCTATGGAGTTTTGAACTCCAATGAACATACTTTTTCTGCCTTTTTCTGCATCAATTGAGATGATCATGTGGTTTTTCTGTCCTTCATTCTGTTAATGTGGTGTATCACATTGATTGGTTTTTGTCTGTTGAACCATTTTACACATAAATCCCACTTGGCCATGATGTATAATCCTTTTAATATGGTGTTCAGTTCATTTTTTCTAGTTGGATTATAGCTTATCTTTGAAGCTTCCAGCTTATCCTTGATCTCCTAACTTCAGATCATCTCTCATTCCTGACTGCCAGCCCTACTGACTTCAAGACTGGCACCAAGAGGCAGGGGCAGTGGATTTACATAGACTGCTTAACAAAGCCCCACTATCATGTAAGGTTTAATCTCTATAATAAAGTCCTTCTAGTGGTTCTACTTGTCCAACCAAACCTTAATATAGAGTTTATCGAATGTCATTTGATATTCTGATCAAGGAAAAAGGGAGAAAGCCAAGGTATAAAGTATAGGAACAGAAAGAAAAATAACACAAAGGGAAATATATTAAATTTAGGATGATGCACAGAACATAAATATGCTGTAAAAATCTAAAAACTGGATGAAATTGATTATTTCCTAGTAAAATATATACCACCAGAATTGATTCCAGAAGAGTGTAAAAAACAAAAGAGAACCCTTAGAAGACCTTCATTGCTACTTTTGGTGAATTTGTCCACATTTCCATCTGGTTTGGCTTGGAGATCCCACCTCCATATTCTCGTGCTGGGCATGTGACCAAGACCTGGCCAGTTAGAATTCCCTGAACTTGAGGTTTTAACAGAAATCCCAAGCTGAGTCAGTCTTTTGTACAAAGGCTGTCACTTTGCCTGGGTTCAGTAAATTGGTAATATACAAAAATAGAGTTGTGTTTGGTCATTTTTCTTGCCACCCCTTGGAGAATGTTTTCCCCAAAATAATACAAAACAAAACAAAACAAACAAAACAAACTGCAGAGGGAAGAATATCCAAGTCAGAGAAACATTTTCTATTTATATCCTTTGGGCCCCCACACTTACCTGTGTCTGAAAGTATCAGCACTTTCAAACTTTGTTGTATTGTGAGTCAATAAATTCCTTTTTAGCCTTTAAACTAATTTGTAAGTGTTCTCTAAAATTACAACTTAAAATTAATACAATGACCATGGCAGCAATTGCATAAGATTTCAAGAAGCTAATTTTCTTGCAAAAATGAAGTTATGGGTATATACTCTTTCAAGTTCACATACTCTGAAACCCTTTCCCTCTTGCTGAATTTTTAAATTCCTTTATATTGGATTTCAAAATACAAAAGAAAATGGGCTCTGCTTCAAGATGTTTGTGACTGCAAGCATACGTAGCCATTACCTTTGCCTCTCAAAAACCTATCATAATAACAGTGAAATCTGAAAGAAAGGGAAGTCCACTACTATAATATGCAAGGAGGGGACTTCAGCTTCTGAGATATATATGTGCTCAGCAGAACTCCTGAGTAACTCAGGATGGCAAGAGGGAGACGTAGACTGAAAGTCTATGTGGGGCAGAGTTACTTCACCTACACCTTTTTCTCCAAACAAAAAGCCTGAGAGAAAGGCATTTAACCACCCTCTTACCAATTCTTTCTTTTAAAAAGTAGCCTTTTAAAAAAGATATGTAAAGACTGTTTCCAGGTGATCTATAATAGCCAGTGTGTTTGTTACAGTTCCTGCCAAAGACTTATTCTTTCAACATTTGTATGTGTTTAGAATAGTGGCAGGTCTCCATCTGCTCATGGTAAAACTAAGACTTTCAGGTTCTTTCCTAGTCCATGAATTATTCCTATTTCTCCCAGGACTCATTTTGCTATTTTTAATATTTATCTTATTCTCTCTTATGTCATGCCTATCTCAAATATCTCAACAAATATTTATGGAACATCGACTTTGGGCAAGGCAGTATTTTTTGGGTGCTATGACTATTGTAGTGAAAATTACAAAACCCTTGTTTTCCTAGTAGTTTACATTCTTCTTAACATCTAGAGATATTTTGTTTTCTCTTCATATTTACGAATGAAGACCATGAGCTCTGTGTTTATGATTATCTTTACACCTCTCATTTTTCTGTCTTGATTATCTTTGCTAGCTTCTTTATGTCTGTCTACTTTATAATTGCTCCTGTTCCAAAGGATTCCATCCATCTCCCTCCACTACTACCATGGAACATACTTTCACAGGCAATACCTCATACTTCTTTGACTTCAGTCTGGCATCTTTATCCTGATTTTAGAAGCATACTTGATATTCCGTGATAGCTAGATGAACATTGCCACTAAAATATCACTCTGACATCTCAAATCTCAGAGATTCCAGCTGAATTGTCATCTATTCCTCTACTATGACAAACAAGTTATATTGCATTTCTTATATCAGTGGAACTTCTCACCATCTACTCAGTCACCTAAACCAGAAACTTCAGGTCATCTTTAAATTATCCAAGCAGCCACCAAATTTTATTGTGCTTCTTTAATACTACTTGAATCTATATGCATCCATATCTCAACTGTCTCACCATTATATCAGGACTTTATACTTTTTTCTTCCAGTTAATGCCATAACTCCATAAGTGGGACAATCTAAATTTTGACAATCTGTTCATATCCCTGCTAGTATGACCATTCTAAAAATTGAAAAATTTTATTCCTATTAGAAAAATCGGACCCCGGAGGAAGATGGCGGAAGAGTAAGACGCGGAGATCATCTTCCTCCCCACAGATACATCAGAAATTCATCTACACGTGGAACAACTCCTACAGCACACCTACTGAACGCTGACAGAAGACCTCAGACCCCCCAAAAGGCAAGAAATTCCCCACATACCTGGGTAGGGTAAAAAGAAAAAAGAATAAACAGAGACAAAAAGATAGGGACGGGACCTGCACCAGTGGGAGGGAGCCGTGAAGGAGGGAAGGTTTCTACACACTACAAGCCCCTTCGCGGGCGGAGACTGCAGGTGGCGGAGGGGGAAAGCTTCGGAGTAGTGGAGAAGAGCACAGCAACAGGGGTGTGGAGGGCAAAGCGGAGAGATTCCGACACAGAGGATCGGTGCCCTTAGGCACTCACCAGCCCGAGAGGCTTGTCTGCTCGGCCACCGTGGCGGGGGGCGCTGGGAGCTGAGGCTCGGGTATCGGCTTTCAGTCAGAGCGCAGGGAGAGGACTGGGGCTGGCGGCAGGAAGAGAGCCTGAAGGGGTTAGTGCACCACGGCTAGCCCGGAGGGAGTCCGGGGAAAGGGTCTGGAGCTGCTGAAGAGGCAAGAGACATTTTTCCCTTTTGTTTCCTGGTGCGCGAGGAGAGGGCATTAAGAGGGCTGCTTGGGGAAGCGCTGGAGACAGGCGCGGACCTCGGAGACGGGCGTGGGACGCTGGGGCTGCTGCTGCTGCCGGCGCCGCAGGGCCTGTGTGCGAGCGCGGGTCACTGTCCGCCCCGCCTTCCGGGGGGCCTTGCACCCCGCCACTGCCGGGGTCCCGGGACCCGGGGACGGCTATTCCGGGAAAGCGCACGGAGCGCCTCGGGCTGCTGCAATGTCACGCTGGCCTCGGCCCCCGCAGGCCCGCCCCACACTGCGCGCCCCTCCCTCCCCTCTGCCTGAGTGAGCCAGAGCCCCCGAATCAGCGGCTTCTTTAAACCCGTCCTGTCTGAGCGAAGAACTGACGCTCTC
This sequence comes from Mesoplodon mirus, assembly GCF_964341445.2. Classification (NCBI taxonomy): domain Eukaryota; kingdom Metazoa; phylum Chordata; class Mammalia; order Artiodactyla; family Ziphiidae; genus Mesoplodon; species Mesoplodon mirus. Next base: position 93,415 of record NW_028294950.1, on the reverse strand, counting down.
CGGCGACCTACACGCAGAGGCGGGGCCAGGTCCAAGGCCGAGACCCGGGAGCTGTGAGAGCAGAGAAGAGACAGGGAAATCTCTCTGTGCAGCCTCGGAGGCAGCGGATTAAAGCTCCATGGTCCACTTGATGTGCCCTGCGTCTGTGGAGTGCATGAATGGACAGCGAATCATCCCAAATTGAGGAAGTGGACTTTGAGGACAAGATTTAAGACTTTCCCCCCTTTTCCTCTTTTTACAACGAATTATTCCAAATTAAGGAGGTGGACTTAGAGAGCAAGATTTCAGACTTCTCGCCCTTTTCCTCTGTTTACAACGAATTATCCCAAATTGAGGAGGTGGACTTGGAGAGCAAGATTTTTGATTTTTCCCCCTGCTCTCTTTTTGTGAATGTGTAGGTGTAATCTTCTGTGTAAGATTCTCTCTGTATAGCTTTGCTTCCACCATATGTCCCAGGGTTCTATCTATCCGTTTTTTTTTCAATAATTACTTTTTAATTTTAATAACAATACAATATTTCATACTTTATTCTATTTTACTTTACTTGATCTTTCTTTTTTTCCTACCTTCCCTACCTCCCTCCCTCCTTCTGCTCCTCCTTTCCTTCTTTCTTTTTCTTTCCTCCCTCCCTGCCTCCCACCCTTCTTTCCACTTTCTTTTACTTTCCTTCCTCCCTCCCTCCCTCCTGTCTTTCTTTCTTTCTTTCCTTCCTCCCTCCCTCCCTCCCTTCTTCCATTCACTCTTCCTTTTGCTTTCACTCCTCCCTCCATCCCTCCTTTCTTTCTTTCCATCCTTCCTCCCTCCTTCCCTCCTTTCATTCTTTCTTCCTTCCTTCCTCCCTTTCTTTCTTTCTTCCTTCCTTCCTTTCTTCCCTTCTTTCTTTCTTTCCCTCTCTCTTTCTTTCTTCTACTAATTCTTTCTGCTTTTTCTCCCTGTTATTCTGAGCCGGGTGGATGAAAGGCTCTTGGTGCTGCAGCCAGGAGTAGGTGCTGTGCCTCTGAAGTGGGAGAGCCAACTTCAGGACACGGGTCCACAAGAGACATCCCAGCTCCACATAATATCAAGCAGCGAAAATCTCCCAGAGATCTCCATCTCAACACCAGCACCCAGCTTCAGTCAATGACCAGCAAGCTACAGTGCTGGTCACCCTATGCCAAGCAACTAGCAAGGCAGGAACACAACCCCACCCATTAGCAGAGAGGCTACCTAAAAACATAATAAGGCCATAGGCACCCCAAAACACACCACCAGACGCGGACCTGTCCACCAGAAAGACAAGATCGAGCCTCAACCACCAGAACACAGGCATTAGTCCCCCCCACCAGGAAGCCTACACAACCTACTGAAACAACCTTAGCCACTGGGGACAGACACCAAAAACAACGGGAACTACGAATCTGCAGCCTGCAAAAAGGAGACCCTAAACACAGTAACATAAGCAAAATGAGAAAACAGAAAAACACACAGCAGGTGAAGGAGCAAGATAAAAACCTACCAGACCTAATAAATGAAAAGGTAATAGGCAGTCTACCTGAAAAAGAATTCAGAATAATGACAGTAAAGCTGATCCAAGATTCTATTTCCAAGATCCATAATCTTGGAAATAGAATAGACAAAATGCAAGAAACAGTTAACAAGGACCTAGAAGAACTAAAGCTGAATCAAGCATCGATTAAAAACACAATAAATGAAATGAAAAATACTCTAGATGGGATCAATAGCAGAATAACTGAGGCAGAATAATGGATAAGTGAGGTGGAAGATAAAATAGTGGAAATGACTGATGCAGCGCAAAATAAAGAAAAAAGAATGAAAGGAACAGAGGACAGTCTCAGAGACCTCTGGGACAACATTAAACGCACCAACATTCGAATTATAGGGTTTCCAGAAGAAGAAGAGAAAAAGAAAGGGACTGAGAAAATATTTGAAGAGATTATAGTTGAAAACTTCCCTAATATGGGAAAGGAAATAGTTAATCAAGTCCAGGAGGCACAGAGAGTCCCATACAGAATAAATCCAAGGGGAAATATGCCAAGACACATATTAATCAAACTGTCAAAAATTAAAAACAAAGAAATCATATTAAAAGCAGCAAGGGAAAAACAACAAATAACACACAAGGGAATCCCCATAAGGTTAACAGCTGATCTCTCAGCAGAAACTCTACAAGCCAGAAGGGAGTGGCAAGACATAATTAAAGTGATGAAGGAGAGAAACCTGCAACCAAGATTACTCTACCCAGCAAGGATCTCATTCAGATTTGATGGAGAAATTAAAATGTTTACAGACAAGCAAAATCTGAGAGAGTTCAGCACCACCAAACCAGCTTTACAACAAATGCTAAAGGAACTTCTCTAGGCAAGAAAAACAGCAGAAGGAATATACCTACAATAACGAACCCAAAGCAATTAAGGAAATGGGAATAGGAACATACATATCAATAATTACCTTAAATGTAAATGGACTAAATGCTCCCACCAAAAGACACAAAATGGCTGAATGGATACAAGAACAAGACCCATATATGTGCTGTCTACAAGAGACCCACTTCAGACCTAGAGACACATACAGATTGAAAGTAAGGGGATGGAAAAAGATATTCCATGCAAATGGAAATCAAAAGAAAGCTGGAGTAGCAATTCTTATATCAGACAAAATAGACTTTAAAATAAAGACTATTAGAAGAGACAAAGAAGGACGCTATATAATGATAAAGGGATCGATCCAAGAAGAAGATATAACAATTGTAAATATTTATGCACCCAACATAGGAGCACCTCAATACATAAGGCAAATACTAACAGCTATAAAAGGGGAAATCGACAGTAACACAATCATAGTAGGAGACTTTAACACCCCACTTTCACCAATGGACAGATCATCCAAAATGAAAATAAATAAGGAAACACAAGCTTTAAATGATACATTAAACAAGATGGACTTAGTTGATATTTATAGGACATTCCATCCAAAAACAACAGAATACACATTTTTCTCAAGTGCTCATGGAACATTCTCCAGGATAGATCATATCTTGGGTCACAAATCAAGCCTTGGTAAATTTAAGAAAATTGAAATTGTATAAAGTATCTTTTCCGACCACAATGCTATGAGACTAGACATCAATTACAGGAAAAGATCTGTAAAAAATACAAACACATGGAGGCTAAACAATACACTACTCAATAACGAAGTGATCACTGAAGAAATCAAAGAGAAAATTAAAAAATACCTAGAAACAAATGACAATGGAGACACAATGGCCCAAAACCTATGGGACGCAGCAAAAGCAGTTGTAAGGGGGAAGTTTATAGCAATACAATCCCACCTTAAGAAACAGGAAACATCTTGAGTAAACAACCTGACCCTGCACCTAAAGCAATTAGAGAAAGAAGAACAAAATACCCACAAAGTTAGCAGAAGGAAAGAAATCATAAAGATCAGATAAGAAAAAAATGAAAAACAAATGAAGGAAACAATAGCAAAGATCAACCAAACTAAAAGCTGGTTCTTTGAGAAGATAAACAAAATTGACAAACCATTAGCCAGACTCATCAAGAAAAGAAGGGAGAAGACTCAAATCAATAGAATTAGAAATGAAAAAGGAGATGTAACAACTGACACTGCAGAAATACAAAAGATCATGAGAGATTACTACAAGCAACTCTATGCCAATAAAATGGACAACGTGGAAGAAATGGACAAATTCTTAGAAATGCACAACCTGCCAAGACTGACTCAGGAAGAAATAGAAAATATGAATAGAACAATCACAAGCACTGAAATTGAAACTGTGATTAAAAATCTTCCAACAAACAAAAGCCCAGGACCAGATGGCTTCACAGGCGAATTCTATCATATATTTAGAGAAGAGCTAACACCCATCCTTCTCAAACTCTTCCAAACAATTTCAGAGGAAGGAACACTCCCAAACTCATTCTACGAGGCCACCATCACCTTGATACCAAAACCAGGCAAGGATGTCACAAAGAAAGAAAAGTACAGGCCAATATCACTGATGAACATAGATGCAAAAATCCTCAACAAAATACTAGCAAACAGAATCCAACAGCACATTAAAAGGATCATACACCATGATCAAGTGGGGTTTATTCCAGGAATGCAAGGATTCTTCAATATACGCAAATCAATCAATGTGATACACCATATTAACAAGTTGAAGGAGAAAAACCATATGATCATCTCAATAGATGCAGAGAAAGCTTTCGACAAAATTCAACACCCATTTATGATAAAAACCGTGCAGAAAGTAGGCATAGAGGGAACTTTCCTCAACATAATAAAGGCCATATATGACAAACCCACAGCCAGCATCGTCCTCAATGGTGAAAAACTGAAACCATTTCCACTAAGATCAGGAACAAGACAAGGCTGCCCACTCTCACCACTCTTATTCAACCTAGTTTTGGAAGTTCTAGCCACAGCAATCAGAGAAGAAAAGGAAATAAAAGGAATCCAAATTGGAAAAGAAGAAGTAAAGCTGTCACTGTTTGCAGATGACATGATACTATACATAGAGAATCCTAAAGATGCTACTGAAAAACTACTAGAGCTAATCAATGAATTTGGTAAAGCAGCAGGATACAAAATTAATGCACAGAAATCTCTGGCATTCCTGTACACTAATGATGAAACATCTGAAAATGAAATCAAGAAAACACTCCCATTTACCATTGCAACAAAAAGAATAAAATATCTAGGAATAAACCTACCTAAGGAGACAAAAGACCTGTATGCAGAAAATTATAAGACACTGATGAAAGAAATTAAAGATGATACAAATAGATGGAGAGATATACCATGCTCCTGGATTGGAAGAATCAATATTGTGAAAATGACACTACTACCCAAAGCAATCTACAGATTCAATGCAATCCCTATCAAACTACCACTGGCATTTTTCAGAGAATTAGAACAAAAAATTTCAATATTTGTTTGGAAAAACAAAAGACCCCAAATAGCCAAAGCAATCTTGAGAAAGAAAAATGGAGCTGGAGGAATCAGGCTCCCTGACTTCAGACTAGACTACAAAGCTACAGTAATCAAGACAGTGTGGTACTGGCATAAAAACAGAAAGATAGATCAATGGAACAGGATAGAAAGCCCAGAGATAAACCCACACACATATGGTCAACTTATCTTTGATAAAGGAGGCAGGAATATACAGTGGAGAAAGGACAGCCTCTTCAGTAAGTGGTGCTGGGAAAACTGGACAGGGACATGTAAAAGTATGAGATTAGATCATTCCCTAACACCATACACAAAAATAAGCTCAAAATGGATTAAAGACTTAAATGTAAGGTCAGACACTATCAAACTCTTAGAGGAAAACATAGGCAGAACACTCTATGACATAAATCACAGCAAGATCCTTTTGGACCCACCTCCTAGAGAAATGGAAATAAAAACAAAGATAAACAAATGGGACCTAATGAAACTTCAAAGCTTTTGCACAGCCAAGAAAACCATAAAGAAAACCAAAAGACAACCCTCAGAATGGGAGAAAATATTTGCAAATGAAGCAACGGACAAAGGATTAATCTCCAAAATTTATAAGCAGCTCATGCAGCTCAATAGCAAAAAAACAAACAATCCAATCCAAAAATGGGCAGAAGACTTAAATAGGCATTTCTCCAAAGAAGATATACAGACTGCCAACAAACACATGAAAGAATGCTCAACATCATTAATCATTAGAGAAATGCAAATCAAAACTACAATGAGATATCATCTCACACCAGTCAGAATGGCCATCATCAAGAAATCTAGAAACAATAAATGCTGGAGAGGGTGTGGAGAAAAGGGAACACTCTTGCACTGCTGGTGGGAATGTGAATTGGTACAGCCACTATGGAGAACAGTATGGAGGTTCCTTAAAAAACTACAAATAGAACTACCATATGACCCAGCAATCCCACTACTAGGCATATACCCTGAGAAAACCATAATTCAAAAAGAGACATGTACCAAAATGTTCATTGCAGCTCTATTCACAATAGCCCGGAGCTGGAAACAACCTAAGTGTCCATCATCGGATGAATGGATAAAGAAGATGTGGCACATATATACAATGGGATATTACTCAGCCATAAAAAGAAACGAAACTGAGCTATTTGTAATGAGGTGGATAGACCTAGAGTCTGTCATACAGAGTGAAGTAAGTCAGAAAGAGAAAGACAAATACCGTATGCTAACACATATATATGGAATTAAAAAAAAATGTCATGAAGAACCTAGGGGTAAAACGGGAATAAAGACACAGACCTACTTGAGAATGGACTTGAGGATATGGGGAGGGGGAAGGGTAAGCTGTGACAAACCGAAAGAGAGGCATGGACATATATACACTACAAAACGTGAGGTAGATAGATAGTGGGAAGCAGCCGCAGAGCATGGGGATATCAGCTCGGTGCTTTGTGACTGCCTGGAGGGGTGGGATGGGGAGGGTGGGAGGGAGGGAGATGCATGAGGGAAGGGATGTGGGAACGGATGTATATGTATGACTGATTCACTTTGTTATAAAGCAGAAACTAATAAAAAAAATTAAAAAAAAAGGAAAAGAAAAATCGTGTTGACTGTGCATTCCTTAGAAGATCTAGTTCAACTCTTCAGCCTGATACACAATACCACTTGTTACCTCTTTGGCCTCATCTCTTCATTTTTTGCTAATGTACTTACATCTCTTCCTCTTCTACCCCAGAGCATGATGATTCATACTTACTGTTTACTGAGCCCTAAATTTTCAATGCATCTTTACTGTTGCATGCAGTGTTTATTTTGCTTAGAATAAAATTAATGACTTCATTTCATTGACTAATTGCTACTAGTCCTGTAAGATACAACTCAGATATAACCCAACTTTAAGGAGGTTTGAATTATTAGTGTAGATTTCTCCTCCTAGATCATTCCATTGTATCCTGTATCTGAATCTGTGTCAGGGCATCCCTGACCTAGAGTGTTACTGTATGTTTATTCATCTGCCTTCTTTAAAATGTAATACATTTCTTCATGATAATTGCTGTACTTCGTAACTATAACCCTAGCACCCAACATTGGGCATGGCACATTCTTGGTCAGTGTTGAACGCCTGAAATAGTGATTTAGAAAAGGGTTGGCAGATATTATAACTTAATAGGCAAGAAACCCTATACAAATATGTTAAGTAAGTGAGAGAGATCTAGGTTGAAATACATCAAATCCTGAATGGAAGGTTACAGTATTAAAATAGGTTTTCTTTGGAGAATAAAGGGTGAAAAATAAGTCTGGGATGCTCACAGTGGCCAAAAATTCTGAAGCAGTGTGTGTGTGTGTGTGAGTGTGTGTGTGTGTGTATGCCAGTAACTGTTCTAGTTTTTAGAAATATAGTAGTAATTTAAAAAAAAAGAAAGATCTTTTGGAGCTTCTATTTTGGGATAGGAATGGGGAAGAAAACAAGCACAAGATAAATAAAAAATGTTTTAGATAGTCACAAGTGCTACTAAAGAAAAAAAAATACACTTCCAGAATAGAAGATGACAAGGCCAGGGGTGGTAGATAACTGTGTTGTGACTAGTGATGTGAGAATGGAGAACCCAGAGCCCAGAGTTGGCTTATAATTAGTGTCTGTCCTCTACGAATGGTGGATGAGAGAAAAAGGATTTTCCCCAACATGCTTTTCCAAATCCCCACATTTTTGCAGTGATGTTAAAGATGCTGGCTTGATGCTGAAAAATGGAGAGTTTTGAATATCACACAAAGGAGAGCCTCTTATTTCATAGGGAGAAAGCCTGAGTTAGGATGGTAAAGAATTTTCAAATCTTAAATGAAGTGACAGAAAAGAAATGCAGTTCAGTTTCCATTCGAAATTCTCATACCAGGAACTTCTCATTGAAGGGAGTATACATTCACCTCTCAAATAATGAAAAGACATGAAATGTTTGGTTAATCGTAGTAAAGAAGATACTGAAGATCTCAAAGTATTGTATATGGATAACAAGTAATATTACTTAACAGAAACGTCACATTTCTTTGTGAACTTTCCAGTACATGCAGTGTTTTGATGTTCATGTTGTTCGATGCTCAGGCTTGTTTGCATTTACAAAAGAATCTTTATACTTAATTCTTCATGGAATATTGAGAGCACAACTTATTTTCATGGTTAGCCAAAAAAGATAGACTTTATATTGATATCAAAAACTTATCCACAGGCTATAACTACTTTCAAAAAGAATTTGTTATTCAGACAAGGGCTTTTTTTGGAATTAGGCCAAAATAAACAAATGTTTTAAAAACTACCAAGAAAATACAGAGAAAATTCTTAAGATGGAAATATTTATGCTCACAACCACGGTGATGCTGTGTATTTAAACTGATATACTGTAATGTAAAAAACGTATCAGTTTGAGCTCAGAAGATTCAGGTACAAATCTTCTCCATTTCTGATTTGTCAGGGCAGACAGAGAGGAATATGATTTGGAAGAGCAATATAATACTCAGCAATCGCTTTGAGAGCAAAATAAGTGGCTCTATAGTTTCAAAGTCAGAGTGTTAAATTGGGTTTATGATATAAGCAGCATACACTGGTAGAATGAGATAGGGTGATGTGAAGTAAAGTTAGAGCGATACGATATTGGTGGTTGTTCAAACAGGAAGGATACTGTCTTCTAGCAGCTTCAGTAGCAGGAATTAGGGATTCCATTTTTGGGAAAAATGGTAGAATATAATGTTATAGTGGGCCTAGAACCAAGACATTAAGCCATTTACTTGTCTAGGACTCATTATAATCATTTTCTAGGTACAGGATGGATCCTAGATGAGAAGTTGTATTAGTTGTCTGTTGCTGCATAAGAAATTAGTACAAATGTAATGGCTTAAAACAGCTTCCCTTTATTAGCTCACAGTTCTATAGGTTGGGATACTGGCATGGAGTGACTAGGTTCTGTGTTCAAGGTCTTAAAGGTCTGAAATCAGCATTTTTAAACCCTTGTCAGATAATTCTAACATCTAATTCATCTCTGTTGGCATCATCTGTCACATCTTATTCAAGCTGTCATGTATCTGGTTCTTGGTATAAGTAGTGATATTTTATTGTCTTTTGGACATTTTGGCTATTATGTTAGGATTCTTTGGTCCCTATTTAAAGTGTTTTGTTTTCTTTAATTTTTAGCAGGCATTCACTCTTTATAGGTTTGGCACACATTTCCTGTACTTTTATGGACGGTGGTTCCATGATAACCTAATTTTCAGACCCTTTGTGGTACTCTTTTGGTCTGTTTCTCTTGTGCAGGTGGGGTTATCTCTGGTCCCTTCTCATGCTGCTTATGGGGTCTGAAGTAGCTTCCCCAGGATACCGCACTTGGTGCTTCTGGTGAGGGAAGGGAATCTCTGGAACACGTGATGAAGAGTCCTTCCTGGGCCAGGCACTTGTGACAGGGTCTCCCTGGACTGTAAGGAGTGGAGGGTGCTTACCAGGTTGAGAGCTTTCTGTGGAGGGATCTCCGTTGCTGGTACCAGCAAGTTGCCTGATGTTTCTGGGGAGGGGAGAGGAGTCTCAGGCCCATCTGAGGAGAGCATTGTCCTGGTGGGAGCTTTTTGTGGTAGGAGCACTTTTGCTGGGACCCTTAGCCACTGATGTGTCTGGGTAGTGAAGGGGGATCTCAGGCCCAGTGGGGAAGGAAAGCACTTTCCCTGGTCACTTAGTGTCATCAGGGCTTCCAATTGTTCGTCGTTGCAGGTTCTGCAAGGCTCGCCTGGTGTTTGGGGGATTCCCATTTGATGTGATGGAGGAAGAGCCTCTTTGAGCCACTTCCTGTTACTAAGTTGGGAGTTAGGAAATGCTGGGCCTGGATCACATTTTTTCGTTGGTAGAAGGTCATAAGGTGCCCTGCCATGAGGCTGTTCATCCATTCTGAGGGTCCCTAGGCAATTCACCTTCTCTAGACCTTTCAGAGATCTCCTTTGGTTGTCTCATATTATTTCCAGGATATATAGTTGTGCGTATAAAGGGGGAGCAGGGAGAGGGAAGTATAAACCATATTATCTGGATTAGAAGTCCTCTCTGTGCCTTTTAAGTGCTCACCTGATTAGGTCAGGCTCACTCTGGATAAGCTCCCAATCAACTGTGCTATATAACATAATCTAATAATGGGAATGATATTCCATCACATTCACAGGTCTCATACTCAAGGGGAGGGGCTCCTACAAAGATCATTGGGCATCATCTTAGAATTCTTTCGACCACAGAAGGTGCATGTGAATGTACTGAAGCATTAATTAAGCAATTATCATCATTTGGAAGGTTTTAATCTGTTAGGATAGTATGAAAGCCAAGTACTGTTATAATTATTCTACTCACTTTAAATGAAGTATATCTGATATCAAAAATACTTCCTAAAAATCAGACTATTCAAACAACTATCAGAAGTTAATGTAAATTTCAGAGGTTTGAGCCAAGCCTTCATTTCTGGCCATGCAGATATCTTCTGTGTGAAAAATATGCTACCTCAAAGATGTTTTCAAAAACTTCACCACCACTCCCCATTTATATTTTGTAGTTATGAGCAAATACTGTGGCTGCCAGCAATTCACAGAGAAAAGAAAGGTCAGTGATGTTTCTCACTTTAACTTTTTAGAGAAGGTGTATACTTAACACTGCCTACATTTGTATAGGTTGCACATTGCACAAAATTTCTGATTATTGCTTTGGGTTATAATACAATGTACTCTCACCTATACCAGGATTGAAAAATTTAAGCAAAATTTTCTGGACTGGCCAATACAACCCCCCAAAAATAGTCTTCAGGCTGAATTAGGAGAAAAATCCTTCACTATGTTTAGGTTGGAAGGAAGCATGACCTAAATTTTGATTTCAAATACTCGGGGTTTTGGGTGATGGTTTTACTGGGGACAATTAGAATTGAACTATGTAGACATGTTTCTTGAAGCCAAGTTTTACCTTTAAGGCTTTCATATTGCAACTTGTGAGGCTCCAAGCAGCAATTGGCTACTTTGGGTCATTCACACAAGGATTCAGAGTCATATATAAACCATAAAACCCTTTATAAGAAATCAGAATCTGTTTTAAAAATTAATTATATGAACTAAACATATATAGAAAGAAATTGAAGCTTGAATATATTGAAGAAGCAAAAATTAAAGACATACCTATAACTGCCTTTATCCTTAGTTGTTTACAATCACAGCAAATCAAAGTGTGACATGTTTAAGAGAAAGGTAATTAAGTTCTAAGGCTTTGTCATCTTATCACTTTTAAAAATACAAGATCTGAGTAAATGAAAGAAAATAGAGAGGGTTGTTAAAGAGCTGAGTCATAGAGTGGAATAGAGAACAAGCGGAAGCGGAAGAGGCAAGAAAGCACACACAGGCTGGGTTTGAAGAGAGTTGGGAATGCTGGTTGTGGTAGATGGTCTCTGATTTGCTTACCGGATCTACTCGCCATCCTTCTTAACCCTACTTCGTGATTCCAGGAGGCTGATCTTTATCAGCTTCATGGACCAGTCTCTCTGTGTCTTCAGGTTGGGTTTGGTTAATATGAACTACTGATAAGTGATTAGAAGTCAGGAGGAAAGAAGGCAAGGGTATTTATTTCCATGATCTGCCCCCTTCCAAACTTTAGGTTGGCAGTGGATGCCATTTTCTAAGGTTACATCTCTTGTTGGGTGGGCTTCTCCTATAACTCGAAGACATTCTGGGTTGCAGGAACTGCTATCTCTCTATGCCCCTTCAAACCTAGTGGTTATAATACTGGCTTCTCACAGCTGCTAGCCTCAGGCTACTTCATCATCTCTTGGTTTCCCCTCATTCTTTACACACTTTAGTCTCTTCATTAAATGCTATTCCATCACTCTTTTAAAGTGTGCCATCAGTTTTTAGCTAGAACTGACTGATACATTAGTAGTGGGGAATAGGAGAAACGTTAAGGTAGTGTTAGGGAGGTGGGATAAACTGCTGTGGAGAGAGATAGGAAGAGAAGGGTTTCAAAGCTTTTTATGGCATTCTAGGAATGTAACATGACTTCTTTATGTGAATGACTCTAATGTAGTCTTAAATGGCTTCTTAATTATTGATATTTGGTTGGGTTTCTGTTTCTTTGCATGCACAACCAGGATTGAACAGGGCTAAGAGATGTCTGGGATTTACATGATGAGATAATACTACTAGGATCTATCTAGATTCATTATATCATATTAAGACATTTCTCCCATGGAATCAGGAACATCCCAACCCAGTGCACATGCTAAGTTTTTATTGAAATTCAGTGAACTGCTATGGTGTGAAATTAATTTTTATTGTCAGTCCCCTGAGTCGGCAGGCCGACTCTCAAGCCCTGTGCCACCAGGGAAGCCCTATAACACTTTATATAGCTGAGAATTCATCGATCAGGATTTTCACTCTCATTGGAATCCACTACTTGCCTACGACAAATCGGACACGTAGAGTTCTCAGACAGCCAGCGATCAATGCAGTGAATGTGATATTCATGGGAGCAAGGTAGTATGTGAAGCTTGCTGTTTTCTGTGTACTCTGTAAGGCAAATGCTACAGGCTTTTAGTGCATCATTTTCACCAAAAGATCTTACAGCCAAGCTGTCAATCTGTGCTTTGGTGAGTCCTGTAGTTTGCAGATTATGGGAGGACCCAGAGTCACTTTCATCATATATTATTAGGCTAATTTGTCTAACCCCTTGGCTGGTCTCTGATGATAAGTTTGTTTCTTCAATGCCTTCAAACATCAGTGAGCTAATTCCTGAATTTTCATCACTTGAGCTGGAACCAGAAATAGGACTAGAACTGGAACTAGACGTACAATTGGGGCTTGAATGCCAACTCAGTGTGGAACTTGAATGGGTATCATAGCTAGCATTTGAATCAGAACCAAATATACCACTACTACTACCATTAGGTGACTCTAGCCATTCCATGTTTTGACTTGGAGGTGAGACACTATGCTCTAAATTACTGTCACTGTCCATAAGGTTATTTGAGTTACTAAATTCTGTCATTGTCTGCCTTAACGTGCTCTGAGTTGGAACAGATGTTATATCATTTAAGCTAGTATTTAACATTCTGCAAACGGGATTTCTAATGGTATTGACATAAGCTCTCACACCTGCCTGCTCAGAATGTGAATACATATGCCTCAGTCCTCGTTCACTTTCAGAAGTGACAGTGTTGTTTGGTGTCTCAGATGTTAACTGAGTTCTACTAGCTCTGCTGTCTCTCTGATAATATGCTCCAGAATGAACTTGTCCTACTTCAAGATTGAAGGGTATGGTTGGATATATTTCCCTCATTCCCCAAGATTCACCACTGCTGGTTGTATCTGGAGAATTTTCTCCATGAACGGCATTCCTTGTTCTAGAAGTTTCAATAAGACCGCTATTTTGCAACTCAAATCCAGTCATTTGCTGTGTCAATATTTCTTGGTGCTCAGTTCTAGAAAATCTCACATTCTCACGTAGCAGCGGCTGCTCAAAATTCTGAGAGGGTATACTATGATTAAGTCTTTGTACAATTTCCCTAAGTGAACGTGGAGGCGACCAACTTTCAATTCTTGCTCTGGTTCTCCGATACTCTGGACTCCTACTTCTTGCTCGTCTCTGACTTGTGGTAGGTGGGAATTCCATTAATGTTTCAGTTGTATCTTGTTCAGGCATAGATGGTCTTGTCAATATTGATTCAGATTGTGGACTTTCCACTTGCCTTTGGCTGTCTTCCATATTTTCTCTTCTGGGAAGTCTTGCAGATGCTACATATTCATTCTCTGGATTTGGACTCCCATTATCAAGGTTAGCATTTATTTCTAAACTGAATATGAACTGATCACTTTTAGGATTAATTTGGCTCTCTTCTCTCCAAGATTGGTTTTCTCTTTGTCCACTTGTCATATTTTCAGTTTGTCCAGAACAGTTAAGCCAGTCTATTAGAGAGTCACCACTAGACACGTCATCTGAAGAGTCTCCTCTGTCTGTTAACAAAAGAAATGGGGAGGGTGCATAAAAGAACTACCAATATTAGAACCATCATAAAATAGCACTCTGAAACTTTGTTTCAAAAACAAAAAATGAGAACTTAAATACTCAGGTGTTTTCAACTGATTTCACATTTATAGAGTTAATATTTTATAAACTGCACTGTGTAGATTTATAAGTAAAGGTAGAAAAGTTTCGATTCCATCCAAAAAGAGTGAGCTAATCCTAGATAAACTTAGAGAATTTTTTAAAAAGGGAATCCGGAGGAAGTCTATGTTTCAGTATTTCATCATATACACAGCCCTGTGTACCACTGTCAGAGGAATGTCAAGAGACTTTTTTTTCTGTCCACTGTCAAAACACTAATGCAATTAAACAAGGTAAACACCAGTTAAGGTACAATGCTAGTAGTTTAGTTCAATTTACATTATTGTCTAATTTTCATTAGTCTCCAACATGACTACTTGTAGGCTCTTCACTTATGTGCTTTTGATAATAGATAAGCTGTTTTAAAATATAAGGTTATTGCCCAAACATAAACAAGTTTTATAGGTTTAAAAGTGTTTGCATTTTGAATACTTCTTAGTGTTACCAAGATTTTTAATTGACATTAAATTGAAGGTCAGATCAAATGAATAGACTGAACCTAGCATGGTACATATAAGACCATATTCAAGAGCCAAAGTATTATAGTATCCTCTTCATTAGACAGCAAAATCCTCTACTTCACACTGGGAGGGAGGACACCAGACCTGAGTTTCGAGCAGGGTTTCTCTGCCTTAGCACTACTGACATTATGGTGCTGGACAATTCTTTGTTTTGGGGAGCTATCCTGTGCATTGTGGGATATTTGGCAGCATCCCTGGCCTCTGCCCACTAGATGCTAGTAACACCCATGCCTCCCCTGTGACAACCAAAAATATCTCTAGCCATTGTCAAATGTCCCCAGGTGTTGAAGAAAGCACAATTGTCCCCAGTGGAGAATATTTCTGTTTGCTTTTTTTACATGTCTATGTAGAAAAAATAATTCAGGAAGTAGGAGGAACTTTCAGTTGAGGTAGAAAACCAAGAAAAATACAAATAGGCTACTTTGCACTGTTTCCCAATTAAAACAACCCAGATGTGAATCAGGAAAACAAACAAACAGACCTTGACATGCTCACCAAAAATCAAGTAAATGCCAGTTCTTTTTATGAGAAGTTACTTACCAAATTAATGTAAGTCACTTCTGTATAATTTACTATTTACTATTATGAAGTTACTATTTCCTATTATGAAGTTCCTTATTCATCCCATCCGATTCCCTCCAAAAGCAAAATATACCTGTATTTTCATCTGAGTCTTGTGGTGCGTTTTCTTTGATTAGCTGAAGTCTTCTCAGCAACTCTTCTTCCGTACTTTCACCTGGAATGCCTAGAAGATTGTTGTCTCTCATAAGTTCGTAATCTTCTTCACTCAGATTATTTACGAACCTGGAGAAATTTTCTTCCCGAACCAATCGGTCCGTTTGACTTATGTGTTGGGCCGAAACTCCATCTCCTTCATCGTTGGAATCCGAGTTTTCCACCTTAATAAACAAGTGGAAAATTATCTGAAATTCACGACGTGGTGTTGAAATTCACCAATGGTCGTTTCGTTTTCTTCGCTTTCTACTTCCTGCCAGAGTGTCCGGTTCCGACTCAGTCGGATGACCCTCCGCACAGATTCCTCCCTTCTCCCTTCCCGACTCAGTTCTGTGGCCCCTGGTGACGCAACAGTTGGGAGCCGCCTGTAGCCCAGAACTTGCTAGACGTTGCCTAGGCACCCATTATCTTCCCCGCTGTTACCGAGTAGGGACTGGATTCAGGTTAGGTTTCATTTCATTCAAAACCAGCCAATGTTACTGAGGGTTTATAGTGTACCAAGCACCGTGCTTCACCTCGTTTCACCCACAGGAGCCTATTCTCAGGTTTTCAGGCTCTGATATGCTCTATTTATTCGTTACATTCCATATGACTGCCTTCTTCAAAATGCCATGCCAAAGTCAGCCTAGTTCAATGCAGCAATTCTCATTTTCAGGTGCCCAGGGACCTCCGCCTTTTCTCATGAATTTCTCAAATCCTAGACTCTCACTAAGAAAGCCCACAATTTTTGATAATTTACCAGAGCCCTGGCTGAGTCTCTTTAGTGTGTCCTCTCCCTTTTAACTGTTAATGGCTTCATCTTGCATTATATGGTCCTTTAGTCTTGTTTCAAACAAACAAGAAACACCAAAACTTTGGCAGGCTTTTCTGCTCAGCCAGGGAATTCCTTCTCCACAAAAGCATCAGGTTCATTTTTGTCCTCTTTTCTCATAAATATTATAAATAGTACTTAAGCAAAACTAGCCAGAACATCACAGGAACTTTTAGGACAGATACATAATAGTTACTTTGTCTGCCACAGTGAGTACTGACTTTGCTGATTTTGTCGCATGTATCACCTGAAAGGCTTGGTGAAAATAAAATAACGCTCATTTGCAATGCTATCTGGAGGAGACCTCTAATTCACTCTCAGTACACAGCTTAGAAGTTGAAGGAGCTGTGTAAATTCACAGTTGTTGTTTTGTTCACGGTCCACAGCAGGCTTTCTTGTTTGTTCTCAAGGAGATGGAAGGATGGTAACTTTACTGGTGTGACAGTGAAGAATCTAAGTCTATGTCCTGCTTTTGACATTTGTTCCATGCCTTGTTTAACTTAAGCTAGAAAAATCAATCTTTCCCCTCTGAATCAAATCTCAGCAAGACTTTGGATGAGAACAGAATCCCCTAGACTACCCTGCCTCCTTTATGGACTTCTGAGTGTATTTGTTATCTTTTACTGAAGTTATTCTTTTCACAGGGGAACTCTGTTGTAAACTTGTTTGCTGTGCCTCAATCAAAACTAGCAGTATTATGAAAATTCAGCGTGATTTGTACTCTTGATGCAGGAAACCCTCACAATCGTTAGTGTTCTTGAGAGTGATTGATTCAGTTTAATTCAATTCAATCAATTCAAGTGTCAAGTATGTTTAGCATTTGTTAAATGTCAGTCATATTATCGGATATTAAGATACAAAGATGAGTATATTTAAGAATCTGTTGTCATTAGAGTATAACAAACAATTGAGCTACACAGAGGTAAAATTACAGTTTTGAGGAGAAAGTGATTTGAGTGAGAGAGAAAATCGGTTTCACTGCATTTGGGGTTTAAAGGATGAACAGGAGTTTTCTAACTGAATGAAAGGGGGAAATATTTTCAAAAGTGAGAACAGCAACTGCTAACACTCATAAAA
The DNA here is from genome assembly GCF_964341445.2 of Mesoplodon mirus. NCBI lineage: Eukaryota > Metazoa > Chordata > Mammalia > Artiodactyla > Ziphiidae > Mesoplodon > Mesoplodon mirus. Next base: position 76,134 of record NW_028294950.1, on the reverse strand, counting down.
CAACAAGGATAGTAGATTTTAATTACTAAAAAAAGACATTAGTTAAATTGGCAGAGCAAGGTCAAAAAATGGAGACCTTTATGACATGTTTAGAAGTTGGACTTTATCATTAGTGCAATGGAAAGATGTTGAAGTCTTTAGACAGTTGATGGTCAAATTTGCAATTTAGAAATAATATTGATAGTAGTGTTGAGGATGAATATGAAGGGCAACAGTTCAGATGGGAGGGTCAGAAATAGATAGAGGGCAGCCTAGGCTAGTGATGATAAGGATCTGAATCAGGGCAAAGGAATATGATTAAAATGAAGGACTTTAACAGATCTCTAGGCAGCAGAACTGATTAAACCTAGTAATATATGGGAAAGAGGGAAAAGTGGGGAGGGGGAATATATGAGGGAAAGGCAGGGGTCAGGATTACTTCTGTATTTCTGTCTTTGCTTAGTGGACAGTGGTACCAATAAGAAGTAACACCTGATTCTGAAGTTGTATGGTTTAGCTTAAGAGGGAGCATGATTGCTTATGATTAGAATAGTATGCAAGTTACCTGAAGATTCAGAAAGTCTTACAGTCTTTCCAAATTTAGGTACAGAAGCACATGAACTAATAGCCCCGGATGTTTGGTGTTCCCTGTAGTTGGCTCTCAGTGTCAATGACTCTAGCTTCTTGAACTATTTGTTCCTGGTTATGTCCCAATTCTGGTGCAAGTAACAGGGTATAGGGATCATCATCCCAGAGACCTACTTATTGACCTTGATTATTTAAATAGAAGCCACCAATACAGCTGTGCTTTACACTTAGTTCTCTCATGTCTTGACTTTCCTTCTGAATATTGCAGTGTAGGTTCAGTAGTTTTTCCTCTGTATGGCAATATTTCTGCTTTGGCCTTTGTTCTATCCCTTGTCTTGATATCAGAAGTCTTCTGAAGATATTTTTTCTTCACTTCTCCTTTCAGAGATGGGAGATGCATCAGGAAGTCCGGAGGTTGACTAGAGCATCACTCTAAGTTGAGTTGGAGGGGAAGAGGTTGAAGATGGAAAGCTGCTTACTTTCAATCAGAGTCAAGCACTTAAAAATTTGGCCAATCCATTGTTTATGATGTGGTGAAAAAATGGGGTGTGTGTGAGCAGATTTGGCTGTTCTTTTATCCTGGTTGTAATAATGGAGTTTTGTAATCAAGAGTTTTCTTTTACTGACTCTGTCCAAGGAAGCTTCTGAACAGATTCTATGACTCAAAGGGAGACTGAAAATAAGCAAGAGATAGCATTCTCCCTGAATATGGGTAAAAGGAGTTCCGTGGCTTTAGAACTGTAAGAAATGATCAAGACATATATTCCAGATACCTATTGCAGTATAACAGACCATTCCAAAACGCAGTGGTAGATACAATAGAAACCATGCTGTTATAGTCAGGACTTTGTGAGCTAAGAATAAAGATAAAGAATACTGGGGATGGCTCATCTCTGCTCCATCATGACTGGGCCTCAGCTGTGGTGGCTTGAATGATTGGAGATAGATTAGACAACTTGACTGGTGTCATATGTCTGGGGCCTTGGTTCTGGCTAAGTTTTCTTTGAGTCACATCTTTTGGTGCTGAAATGTCCAACCAAGATGGCATCTTCATTCACAAATCTGGGGCTTGAGTTGGGCTGCACAGGCTGAAAAATTTGGGGCTGGCTTTCCCTGTGTCTCTGTCTTTCTCCATGAAATTTCTCGGTGTAGTTTTGGAGTCTTAGCCACCTGGATATCTCAAAATAGTTGAATTCTTACATAGTGAGTGGCTTTACCCAAAGTAAACATCTCAAGAGACTTGGCTGGAATCTGTAAGTCTTCCTATGACTTAACCTCACAAGTGCAAGAACACCTTTGCTCTTGCATTCTGTTGATTGAATAAGCCACTGGATCAACCCATATTCAAGAAGAGGGACACCACATTCTACCTTTCAATAGAGAGGTAACAAAGATTTTATGGTTGTATTTAATGTACTATAGCACATGATGAAAAAAATCTTATAATGATGACTTATCAGTTTATGTGGAAATTAATCTCTCCCTCTGTTTTCTGAATTGCATTATTCTCTGGGTAAAAATAAAAAAAGGGAGGACATAAAATCTGAAGTTCTTTGCATTCAGCCTGATTTTAAAGATACCCGATTAAGGATCTTTTTATTATGTAATAGTTTTCCCACATCAGAGACCATTGGTAATATTAAGAGCTATTTACTGAGCAACTGTAATTGCTAGACAGTCTGCTTGTGTTTTAACTTATTTGATCTCAAGCCCCATGCAAGATAGGTATTACTATTCTCAGAGATAAAGGCATTGAGGCTGATGCAAATTAAGTGATTTTCTCAAAGTTACAGTAATAGATAATATGTTTAGATTCAAACAAGGTCTATAGGATGACTCTCCCTGTTTCGCTCTACTCTGCTATGTTTAATGAAAACACAATTTTAGACATCATTACACAAACGTAGTAAAATCTCAGTTAAATGAGATGCTTGAATCATGTTTGATCATTTTCGTGTGCCATTTCAATTCTGCTTTGGGGTTAGTCTAGAATATCTTCGTTTTAACTTAATAAAGAGTAATTTTAAATCAAGAAGTAAACATAATTAAAGCTTGATAAGATATTTCATATATTTATGTCTTTTTCTTTCCCACCAGAAGGATGGGTTAAAAGCTTGAAAACATTGATGCAGAAAAATGAATATAAATATGCATGTCTCATGGAATCTACTGGAATTGGTTCTTTGACACAAATACTTGTTTTGAATCTAAACAAGAAATTCTTGTTAATTGAAATCACACCCTTTCCACTTACCTAGGCTTGACACTAGGAATTAGTTTCATCTCTTCCTTATGCTTACCTCTAATTATGGAAATAAAAATGTATTTATTTAGCAAGGTCTCATCCCTCTTATGATTTCCTTTCTTCCTGGTTCTGCTCAGATTTAGACTTTTGATAGCTTTTCTATTAGTGCCGTGTCAGTGGATAGTTTGCTTCTATGCTTTCTCTAGTTTTGAGCCATTTTACACACTTTCTCTGAGGCATGCTCCAGGTCTGTTATTCACAAGCAAGTTAGTTCATATTTCTGCACATTTGTTTATTTGTAAAGTCTTACCTCCTAGATTATTGTAATAAATAAATAAACTTACATATACATAAATAATATTCTGTTTGTTACCTATATAGATATATTTAAAGATGAATTTTATGGTTCCAAGGATGAAACGGATATCAGGTTTGTTTCTCAAAACAAATGAACACAGAGAACACAAAATGAATAAGCAACACAAAAGCTCACAATATATGAGCAAAACCAAATTAAGCAGGCCTGCTGTATACAGATTCACAAGTTGTGCCCTCTAAAATTCCCAGGGGGCACCATTCATGTAAAGAAGAAAGTGAATGACACTCCTATAAATATGCAGTGCACCACCTGTACAACTGAACATGCAGACCCTGAAAATGAGCTTTAATGCTATCTTCTGCCTTCCTTCGACCCAGTAGGGAGAAGAGAAGAGGATAATGAACTCAGGGAGAGTAAATAGTTCCTTTATTACTTGTTCTTCTCCAGGCCTAGAATTTTATATGTTCCTATTGAAGGGAGGTTGGTGATTTTGTTCAGTAGCCTGCAGACACAGGGAGGTGCACTGCCTCTTTCACCAAGTATTTACACCAGTAGGTGTAACCACAATGGCAGCGTGTGGTGTGGGTAAAAATGGTCACCTCACATCTCTGTCATGTCGACTCTCCCTTTTATGGTGCTAGTTGGGTGTTGTAGTCGCTCTTATGGAGAGTTATTGAATGGTCAGTCTGGGTTGCCTATTCAAAGAAACTCACCACATTTTCAAATTACATTACAAAAAGGCCCCTACATTTCAGGCATACCATTTTGCTTAAATTCAAACTACTGTACTATAATCAAGTTGCCTCTCTTGCTTAAGTCTCAATATCCACAAACCTCAACAAATTCAATGGACAGTAGGTTGACCAAAGGGTGAAAGTTCTTTAAAAAGTAGCATTTGTATTGGGAGCAGAGTTCGGGTTTCCTTATGGTCGGATTTCCTGGGGCCTCTTTAATATTCAGGCTAAATGCAAGCTCTTATCCACACTATTAGAATGCATCCTCTATCTTCAAACACATTTGACAACTTATTGCATATAGAATAAAGTAAAATGTGTAGTAAGTCCTTACAAAATTCACTCTAGATTTGCCAACATTACTACATTTTCATCTTTCAAACTTCAGTTTAAATGTCACTTCCATGGAAAGGTCTTCCTGACCAGTTTATCTAAAATAAAATTGTGCATGTCATGCTCTGTCACAGACGCTTATCTCTTCCTCCAATAAACTGTATACTATAAGAATAGTGATCTTTATAGCTCAACCTGTGTTTTCCATCTATTCAGTTCCTTAAAGTAGATACTAAATGAATATGCGTTGGAGAGTGAAATAAGTAAAGTAAGGAAGAAAGGCCAGAGGGAGGAAGGGAGGAAGGAAGGACAAAGATTCTCTCTCTGTCTTTTTTCATTCTGGCTGCTGTAACAAAATGCCACAGACTGGGTAGCTTATAAACAACAGAACTTTATTTTGTAATGTTATGGAGGCCTGAAGTCCAAGATCAAGATAGCAGCATGGTCTCATTCTGGTGAAAGCCCTCTTCCTGATTCATAGCCAGAACCTTCTTGCTGTGTCCTCACATGGTGGAAGGGGGCTAGTGAGCTCTCTGGAGCCTCTTTTAAAAGATATTGATCCCATTCATGAAGGAATTTGTGGCATCTAAAAAATACAACCAACAAGTGAATATAACGAGAAAGAAACAGACTTACAGATGTGGTGAACAAACTGGTGGTTACCTGTGGGGAGAGGGAAGGGGAGAGGGTAGGGGATTAAGAGGTACAAACTATTATGTATAAAATAAGCTACAAGGATATACTGTACAGCACAGGGACTATAGCTAATATTTTATGATAACTATAAATGGAGTATAACCTTTAAAAATTGCAAATGACTATATTGTACAGCTGTAGCTTATATTGTATACCAACTATATTTCAAAGAAAATAATAATAATAGTCACAAAAAATCTGAAATAAAAGGCATTAATCCCATTCATGAGGGTGCCACCCTCATGACCTAATCACCTTCCAAGGGCTCCACCTCCTAATACCACCAATTTGGGGGGTTAGGATTTCAACATATACATTTTGAGGGAACATAAATATTCAGACCATAGCACTCTTCTTTGACCAAACGTGAGTCAGCCTTCTCTGAGTCCTCTTTCTAACTAGTCCCTGACCTTAGGCTCTGTCCTTGGCCCATTTAGACTAGTATTAGCATGAATTCTCGTGGGTCAGTTTAGCAAAAATCCTCTACCCTTGATATATGATCAAACTCTTTACCCCTCACCCTTCATGTCTTATCACCCTAGCCTGACTACAGAAAAAACTTCTGTCAAATTGATTTAGCCAGAATTCTCCTTACCCCTGATGTTTCCCCTTAGTAATTTTCTACTGACCCCCACCCTGCTCCTTGCCTTTATATCTCTACTTGTTCTTATTATATTAGGAGTTGAGCCCCGTCTCCCTCTCCTACTACACAGCCCCTCTGTGGTAGTCTCCCTGACTTATCCTTGCTATCTTTAACAAGTATCATGTAGACTTGTTTTCTTCAATACCTTCAAGGCTTTCCTTACCTACATCTCTCTGCATATGCTGTCACTTTTTCCATGCCTTTGTTCACATTGTAATCTGTGCTTGTGATGCCCTACCCTTTATGCCCTAGTTCATATCAAACCTCTCTGTAATATCTGTACCCTTCTAGTCCTGTATTAAATACACTGCCCTTCAAGATGGCCTGTAAAACTCCTGTTTGCATAAATATTTGCCATTTTTCACCTTCCTGTTTCCTCTTAGACTCTTAAATAGAACAATGTGTGCACTTGCCTTCTACTAGATTGTAAACTGTAGTGATGCAAGAAGTAGGCATCATTATGTGCCCCTCTAATGCCTAACACCAAATGTTATGCACAGTTAGAAACTCAATAAATACCGGATTAGTTGAACTATGGTCCTACTATATAGTGAAAAATTCAAAGGCTATTGAATTGGACTCTGATCTCCCCCGCTCATGAGCTGTGTGACATTGGGTAAGTTATTTAATCTCTCAGTTTTAGTTTCATTATTTGTAAAAGGCAATGATAACTAAATGGGTTGTGGTAAACTTTAGTGACATTCTATGTAAAATAAAGTAAATGTGATACTATATGTAAAGGTGTCTCCTGCTTGAGGTCAGGAATCCATTTGTAAAAATCAAGCCGTTTTTGTTCAAATGTAACCAGGAAAAAATTTCCTATTATTTTAATGGAAACCTTTAATATGTTTTATATGTTAGCCCAACAACCCCAACAAATTTCCTGAAACGCAATGAAACAAAAGAAACAAAAAATTGTTATAATATAGATATTTAAAATCATCATATCCTAACCACTTAATAATTAATATGGTTTTAACAAACATTGCTTTGCAGTAACATGGCCTCTCTTAACCCCAGTAACATCAGAGTTGCACATCCTCTTCTGTGACACTTTGAAGGCTTTTCAAACTGTCTACACAGGAGTCTGAAGTTTTACCCAATGTATTTGGAATGTAACTCAAGATTTTCTCCAACCACTGTGTTCTTATAAAAGTTACCTTGAGTTTGCAGATGCAAATATGTTTTATTGCTGTATAATCACTGGCTGAAGAATATTTGATTGAGAACTAATTAAATTCTCTGTAGTGTAAGTATTAAAGCAAAGAGCTCTTCTAACAGGGAAGTAATAGGAGATATTTTGTGTGTTATATCTTCATATAGGATTGCTAAACAGTGTTGTTCTTAATAAATGTTATTTTCTAACTTCCTTCTATTATGAATCAAATTAATTCTAAACCCAAGATTTAAGTTAGTCTTCATTTCTCAAATTCAGTTAAAACATTCACTTTTGGGGTTTTAAGAATTTAATTCAGTTATGCAAAAATATATCTAGGTGTTTATTTTATTTTTTTTTATTTAATTTAATTTTTTTCTTGAAGTATAGTTGTTTACAATATTGTATAAGTTTCTGGTGTACAGCAAAGTGATTCAGTTATGTATGTATATATATATATATATATATATACACATATATATACATATATATTCTTTTTCAGATTCTTTACCCTTATAGGTTATTACAAAATATTGCATATAGTTCCCTATGCTATACAGGAAGTCCTTGTTGGTTATCGATTTTATATGTAGTCGTGTTTATATGTTAATCCCAAACTCCTAATTTATCCCTCACGCCCTTCCCCTTTGCTAACCATAAGTTTGTTTTCTATGTCTGTGAGTCTTTCTGTTTCATATATATGTTCATTTGTATAATTTTTTTTAGACTCCACATATAAGTGATATCATATTATATTTTTCTTTCTGTGTCTGGCTTACTTCACTTAGTATGATAGGTCCATACATGTTGCTGCAAATGGCATTATTTCATTCTTCTTTATGGCTGAGTAATATTCCATTGTGTGTATGTGTGTGTGTGTGTATGTGTGTGTGTGTGTGTGTATATATATATATATATATATATATATATATATATATATATATATATATGGAACACATCTTCTTTATCCATTCATCTGTTGGTGGGCATTTAGGTTGCTTCCATGTCTTGGCTATTGTAAATAGTGTTACAGTGAACTTTGGGGTGCATGTATCTTTTCAAATTATGATTTTCTCCTAGGGCTTTATTGATAATGACATACACTCTAGCCCACCTACCTCACTTATATTTCCATATATCCTGAGTGAGTCAGTCTCTTTTTTTTTTTGGCTTTTTAAGAAATCTGGGTGCTTTCTAGATAATAGCTATCTCCATATGCACATCTGAACCATTTGCATGGTTTCTTTGTAAGTTTATTATTAGGGAAGCTTAGAATAATTTCATAACAACATAGAAAGTGATTGTATACAAAGTTTATTTTAACTGTGGACTACCCCCACTCCTACCCCAAATACTCATAGACTGAAAGGTCATCAGAGATGAGCTTGTCTTTGGGAATTGGAGCGTGGAAATCAGAGAAAGGAAGGAAATCACGGAACTAATTCAGTTGGAGATGAAGGAGTGGGTAAATGCCCTTTTCTTGGAAAAAAGATGAATTTCCTACTAGAGGAGAAATCTCTTAAAATATTCAGCTGCGCCAGTGATTAACTCTGTTGCAAATTTAGTTGCATTCGGCAGGTACTGCAGGGAACAACTAGTGTGTATGCCTTGGCATAGTAAAAAAAATTATGTAGACAGAAAGTATATTTCATTTATCTAGTTATTGAATAGCCTGAAATATAGAGCAGTCGAATACTATTTGTAATTTGCGTGAGTGTGTGTGTGTGTGAGAGTGAGCAAAGCTGTGTTTGACACTAACATCCATTTTTCCTGACTTAAGAACAATATTTTAATAGATAATTGTTGTTTAAAGAACTGATTGATGCCAGACAGGAAGCTCCCCTCATATTGATTATGTGTAAAAATGCCTAGGAGGGCTTGAGACTGACAGAAACCATCAGTAAACTTCAAAACTCAAACGGGAATTTAGTTGACAGCAGGGTGTTCAGTACAGAAAATAGTTTCAGCACTGACACTGTCTTCTAAGGATCAGTATCTATCCATCTGTATAACAGATATCTGTGCGAAAGACAGTGTGGTATGGTGGAATGAAAACTGAACTTGTAATTGGAATATGGGGATTAGGTTCCAGCTGAGTTCTTTCTCCTGGTGCTATCTTGGAGAGTTACACCTCTAAGAATAACATTCTTTGTTTTTAAACTATATGTCTAAGGATCTTTTGGGCTCTATATTTCTATGAAACTCTGATCCTATTTTATCATTGTAGGGGTACTGTGTGTTGGAAGATAGCTAGATAGATCAATGGATGCATGTATGGGTGGGTGGAAAGATAAGTGAGTACATACACACACATATACATATACATACATATGTATGCACAATATAAACATATAAAAATATATACTTATATATATAGGACTATATATGTGTGTGTGTAACACCTACAGGTTATTTCCATGCATATGTGTCTACATAGAGTGACATCACAAATTCTGGCCATGGTTTTCCTTTTCATTGGCAAATATGACAATAAATCATCTATCATCTATTATTAAAGAGGTAAGACCTCTTAACAGCAAATGGGTCTTGAAAGAGATTTTAACATTGTGAAAGATACATTAAAATAATCCACAAATATTCATATGCATGTATTGTGAAAATGCTTCTTAGTGGATACAAATGTAAAAGGTGAATAATAAAAGTATCATAAATTCTTTATTCTTCATCGATAAAGAATTCCAATATTGAAAATTTATTGGGCAGTACTAAATAAGTGAGTATCAGGAGTCTGATCTTGCCAAAATCATAACTTTAACTTTTGATGTATAGTATAAATACTATTAGCAGAAACATATTTTTCTAGCAATAACCTTAATAAAAATAAAGCTCCTGTAAATAACACACAGTGAAATCTACATTTTACTCCGTTAATCAACATGTTTAGGTTCATGGGACACTAAAGACCACAGTCATCAATATTACAGAGCATTTTATTAAGTATACATTATTACACCGTAAGTGGGTAGACATTTAGATCTGTATTCTACACAGACTGAGTGCATTTCTGCGGCATAGTTGTCTTTAGTTGAGTGGAATAGGCCCATCGGTGAGAGGTCACAAGTAATCAGCTATCTATATATACTTGGAAGTTTAGAAATAGTTGAGAGTTTATTTATTTATTTTACTTTAAATGTGTACAGTTTATTATATATCAATTACACCTCACTAAAGCTAAATAATTGAGTTTTCTTGGGATTAGAGACAATGTTTTGAGATGGAGAGAGAATTATCTTAGAGAGTAAATGAAGAGTTGGGATAAATGATCATTTTCTCTGGAAGGTAAAGGGTTTATAATAGGAACCCCTAAGAAGGCATATTGAACTGGCCTTATTTAACATTTTTTTCAAGGGATCAAGATAAGAAGTACCATGGGAGAATTTCCAAATTTGTGCACAGAACTAAGTTCTTCCAGGTAATAAAAAGATCATCAAAGTAGGATGAACAGGAGTTGAAATGAGCAGAGGAGCTCTAATGAGAGCAGGGAGAAACAGTTCAGGTAAAATCATTGAAACTCTTCTATGAGATGGAAGCCTCTGAGAACTGATTATCACTGCAGAAGAAAGCCTAAGGACTCTGTTGCCTGAAGGTTCAGTCTAAGATTACGACCAGGAAACCAACACTGACCAAATTTGTTGGACATTATCACAAAGGATATTGGAAACAAAGTGAAAGGTATTGTCTTACCCTTGGACAAAATAGAAATTTGTTTGAACCTAGAAGTTCTTAGGAAGTTTTGATAAGTACACCTTAAAATACAGAGGGAAGCAAAAACCATCGATGGAGAGGAGGAACTTCCGTTTGAGAATAGGCGGTTGGAAGAACTCCTCAGTCTGGAAGACACGATGTGGGAGTGGGAGGGAATCTGAGTAGCTCATGTAACGTGTGTATAGATTATTCACTAAATCTTGAGTTAGCTCTTAAGATTGGGAAGAAGCAGCATTAGGGAAAAATAAAGCAAGCTGTCCTCCACATCCTAAGACATGGTACCAACTGAGACTATAAATCTGCAGGTCCAGATTCATTCACAGATGGTAGGCTGATGGGAAGCTGTTAGCCAGAGTTAGGGGGGTAGGGAGCAAATCCCCAACTTCAGATGCTGTAGAGGGTAACGATCTGCCTCTCTCATGCAGGGGGGAGATGGAATTCTCAGCTCAATGCCTCAGGACTCTGGTCCATTATCATGGCTGTTCTAATCTGTTTCTGAAGTGGTCTTTTCTACAGCATTTAAAAAAGTGACTGCATTATCCTGAACATTTTTATCAAGTAACAAATCAGCTGATATAAATGCATAAAGTTGGCTGAAAGCAGGCCAGGATTTCAAAGCCCCTTCGGCATGTCTAGGTTGGGCACACGTCATGGAGCCTAAGAGTTTATTTAGATGGGGAGTCTTAAAAGCTGCAAATAAAAGTGACCATAAAATCATCAAACTTTAAAGTTGGAAAAAGCCTCATGCTTTTTCAAATGTAAAAAAGCATTAACTGAGTCATTAAATGAGCTTTTAAAAAAGCCTCCTGGCAAGAGAGTGACAGATATAGAACTTTAAACCCATGCCTCTGGGGCCAATGCTCTTTCTATCCCAAAATGTTTCTCCCTAACATTTGAGGAATCAGAACATACACACACAAACACACACACACACACACACACATAACGTTAAGACCCAGGGTTCACTCTTCAACTTGCTTTCAACCATATGGAAACTTTATGGATTGAGTCTTTCAGATATTATTTCAGAGCAGATAAGCCAAACGCTATTTCTCTCACCTGGCTCCCAGCACTGTTCAGTCTTCTCCAACTGGGTATAATTATTCACTAGGGATCTCACCTATTGTTCAACACTCAAACTTGTGATGGCCATGCTGTGGACTCCATTGTCTTGAGAGGAAAGCTTACACACCAAAACATTTGGGTGGGTGAAAGGAACACAGGAGAGGAGACTAGAGGAAAGGTATCAGTGAATATGTAGTGAGTTGTTGCTTTTCTACCTTGATTATACCTGAATTTTTATTTATTTTTATTAACATGAGCTTGCACTACATGCTTGATGTATGACACACGCAGACTCCCTTAACTTAGAACATAATTGTGGCACATGTATCTCCAGCTACAAATATAGATACCAAAGAGCCTAAGGAGCTCTGAGAGTCATATACCTTCATTTATTTTTTTGAGTTTTTCTTTTTTTGTGAGAATTGAAGAGAAATAAAAGCTAAAAAAATATCCCTTATTCACCTGGCAATTTCTTTTCATCTTCCTTTTCTCAGGTAACATCTCCTCTAGGAATCCTCCCATACCCAGGAAAAGATAGTTTCTCCTGCTCTTTACAATCAAAACCCCCTGGGCAACCCTTTCTCATATCTTTTATAGCAGAGTGTTGAATTGTGGATTTACTTGTCTGAATCTTCTTTAACCTGTGAGAAAATTGAGTGCAGGGGCTGAATCTTCCAACAGTGTATCTTCCAGTGTCAAGCACAAAAGTGTCAACTAACATGTAGCTTTAAAAGAAAGTATCTTGTATATATTGTAAGTGTTCAGTATATTTGTACATCAAATACATGAAATAATCAAGGCTAAGAAATATGATAGGAAAAAATTAATGTTAAGGAGGATTTATAAATGAGTAGAAAGGGGATTTTAGGGAAGAAATCATGATTTAAGATTATTAGTTTTTTTAACCTGGTATATGTTGAGGATTGCTATAGAAGAAAAGGCAGTTCAGTACTTTGAAAATGTGTGAAGTCTATATTCATTAGTTCATCAGATAAAATAAGGTGGTATGCCCATAGCTGCTCATCTTTCAAATTTTTTCATAAATGTCAACTTGTTGAAAATATTTTTGAAACTAATTTTTCTTTACCTTTTAAATTCTCTTGGAATTAAACGTGGTGATTTACCACTAAGACCTTCAAGATGTATTAATTTATTTAGGCCACCGTAATAAATGTCAGAGAGAGTCTTTTTACAGAGATGCATTTTAAAAAACACAGTTAATCACCCAAAAGTAATTTATAAAGCAATTCAAATTTTAACCATTACTCATAAAAAAAAGGGGAAAGGAATTAAATTCATAAAAAGTTGAACATTCTTAAATCTTCATCCCCCTACTCAATTTTCTTGTACTTCAGTGCTGCAGAATCTATAATACAGAAATCCTCAATTATATCCAGCACTTTTTGGCTTTTCCCTTTTCTTTACAAAGCCGCCATTATTTTCTTTTTCTTTTTTTTAAACATCTTTACTGGAGTATAATTGCTTTACAATGGTGTGTTAGTTTCTGCTGTATAACAAAGTGAATCAGCTATATGTATGCATATATCCCCATATTCCCTCCCTCTTGCATCTCCCTCCCACCCTCCCTATTCCACCCCTCTAGGTGGTCACAAAGCACCCAGCTGATCTCCCTGTGCTATGCGGCTGCATCCCACTAGCTCTCTATTTTTTTTATATTTTGTAGTGTATATATGTCCATGCTACTCTCTCACATCGTCCCAGCCTAACCTTCCCCCTTCCTTGTGTCCTCAAGTCCATTCTCTATGTCTTTGTGTTTATATCTGTCCTGCTCCTAGGTTCTTCAGAACCTTTTGGGTTTTTTTTTAGATTCCATGTATATGTGTTAGCATACAGTATTTGTTTTTCTCTTTCTGACTTACTTCACTCTGTATGACAGACTCTAGGTCCATCCAACTCACTACAAATAACTCAATTTCGTTTCCTTTTATGGCTGAGTAGTATTTCATTGTATATATGTGCCACACCTTCTTTATCCATTCATCTGTTGATGGACATTTAGGTTGCTTGCATGTCCTGGCTATTGTAAATACAGCTGCAATGAACATTGTGGTCCATGACACTTTTTGAATTATGGCTTTCTCAGTGTATATGCCCAGTAGTGAGATTGCTGGGTCGTATGGTAGTTCTCTTTTTCAGTTTTTTAAGGAACCTCCATACTGTTCTCCATAGTGGCTATACCAATTTACAGTCCCACCAACAGTGTAGGAGGGTTCCCTTTTCTCCACACCCTCTCCAGCATTTATTGTTTCTAGATTTCTTGATGATGGCCATTCTGACCGGTGTGAGGTGATACCTCACTGTGGTTTTGATTTGCATTTCTCTAATGATTAGTGATGCTGAGCATCCTTTCATGTGTTTGTTGGCAATCTGTATGTCTTCTTTGGAGAAATGTCTATTTAGGGCTTCTGCCCATTTTTGGATTGGGTTGTTTGTTTTTCTGATATTGAGCTGCATGAGCTCTTTATAAATTTTGGAGATGAATCCTTTGTCAGTTGCTTCATTTGCAAATATTTTCTCCCATTCTGAGGGTTGTCTTTTCGTCTTGTTTATGGTCTCCATTGCTGTGCAAAAGCCCCATAGCAGTACTGTGAGTGTCACTGAAGCAAACTTGAGTCCACTTATCCACATGCAGTAAACCCAATCTACTGACACTGGGTTGTGGTGAAAGAAAGTGCCGTTTTTATTGTAAGGTGCCATACAAAGAGTCCGGGACAACTAGTACTCAAAAAGCCTCATTTTCCTGATGGGTTTCAGCAAAGTGTTTTTAAAGGCAAGGTGAGGGAGGGGAGTCCCAAGGTATGTGATCAGCTTGTGCACAGCTCTCTGTTTGGTTGATGGTGAGGTTACAGGACAGTGTCCCAGGGGTTAAGGTAATCAATTCTTTGGCTCCAGTAGGCCTGGGGGCTATGTGCTTATGGTCATTAAGTAGTTAACCTTCCATTTGGTGGGGGTTTTAGCATCTGTAAAGCAGGAAATGTGCATCAAATACTGTGACCTATGTACTTCAGAGAGGAGCTAAAGTAGAGGATATGGGGGAGGGGTCTGTCCTAGGAAGGCCCCATAGGGTCCTCCTCTGTTACATGAGCCCTGATGTTCTTTCCAAAATCCTCTTAAAGTTGAGGACAGACAGATTCGGTTTCCATTTTTTGCTACCAAAAGCATCCTAACTTATACACTTGGCATAAAAATACTCTACTAATTTGGTACCTGCTCAGAGGTCTTGCTCAGGGCTGTACACAACTCCAGCATGTGTCATTCTCATTGACATTGTTATGAATGGTACCCCCTGGAGTTGTGCAGTCCCCAACTTTCATAGTTGTAAAAGGCTGTGCTGCTTTGTATCTGCTCATCTTTCCAGCTCCCCTTCAGTTGTCTTACATATGTGAGCTACAGTTGAGTCAGTTCCAACTACTTTTGCTCTCCAGAGGAACCATGGTATTACTTGGGCTTTTTGTGATCACTTTGTTCCCAATGCCAAATACAGATTCTTCACAGTTTGTTCATCTGACAAAGTCGTGATTATTCTTTGATGGTCTTCTCAGATATCACCTTTACTCTAAAACTTTTCTTGTCACATTATTTTCCTGCCATAAACCTTAGGCACTCATAGTAAATGACTTTATCAAATGTAAACATAGCACTCTGTGTACATTTCTATCAATGCATCTCATGATGGTTTTATGTTAGTCTTCTGTACTGACCTATGTGCTTTTTGAGCAAACAGATTTTTCTAATTGTGGCCTAGTAGAGGAAACCCTAGCACACAGCAGATGCTTAAAGGACTCTCTCTTTGTGGACTGTTTAATGTGTTCATTAACACTCATAATTCACTGAATGAACCAAATCATTTAATATTTACAGTTTTCCACAGCAAGATCTTTTTCGACCCACCGCCTAGAGTAATGAAAATAAAAACAAAAATAAATAAATGGGACCTAATGAAACTTAAAAGCTTTTGCACAGCAAAGGAAACCATAAAAATGAAAAGACACCCTCAGAATGGGAGAAAATATTTGCAAACAACGCAACTGACAAGGGATTAATCTCCAAAAGATACAAATAGCTCATTCAGCTCAATATCAAAAAGACAAACAACCCAATCAAAAAATGGGTGGGAGACCTAAATAGACATTTCTCCAAAGAAGACATACAGGTGGCCAACAAACACATGAAAAGATGCTCAACATCACTAAGCATTAGAGAAATGCAAATCAAAATGACAGTGAGGTATCACCTCATACCAGTCAGAATGGCCATCATCAAAAAATCTACAGACAATAAATGCTGGAGAGGGTGTGGAGAAAAGGGTACCCTCCAACACTGTTGGTGGAACTGTAAATTGGTACAGCCACTATGGAGGACAGTATGGAGGTTTCTTAAAAAACTAAAGATAGAGCTACCATATGACCTAGCAATCCCACTCCTGGACATATATCCAGAGAAAACCATAATTCGAAAGGATGAATGCACCCCAGTGTTCACTGCAGCACTATTTATAATAGCCAGCACGTGGAAGGAACCTAAATGTCCATCAACAGAAGAATGGATAAAGAAGACGTGGTACATAAATACAATGGAATATTACTCAGCCATAAAAAGGAATGAAATAGTGCCATTTGCAGAGATATGGTTGGAGGTAGAGATTGTCATACAGAGTGAAGTAAGTCAGACAGAGAAAAACAAATATTGTATAGTACCATTTGTGTGTGGAATCTAGAAAAATGGTAGAGATGAACTTATTTGCAAAGCAGAAATAGAGTCACAGATGTAGAGAACAACCTTACGGTTACCAAGGGGGGAAGGGGTGGGTGGGATGAATTGGGAGATTGGGACTGACATATATAACTACAATGTATAAAATAGGTAACTAATGAGAACCTACTGTATATCACAGGGAACTCTACTCAGTGCTATGTGGTGACCTAAATGGGAAGGAAATCTAAAAAAGAGCAGATATATTTATATGCATGACTGATTCACTTTGCTTTACAGCAAGAACCTAACACAACATTGTAAAAGAACTATACTCCAATAAAAATCAATTAAAAATTTTAGAGTTTTCAATCCCCCATTATCACATATATCCAGATGCAGCAATATTTACTTCTTCTATCAGTTGCCAATGTCAACTTAAAAAAAAAAACCAAACAATACCAGCATAGTAAGGAGAAACTTTACTGAAAAGGTTAAGTGCGAGGAGGGGTCTATTGCAATTGGGGGAGGAGAACTATTGCATTAGGGAGAATGCTGTGACCGTAAGATCTGCAAGCCTCTCAGTGGTTAATCAAAAGGGGTTTTTCTTCTCTTGAGAGTAAGTAACAAGGGTATTAAGGGTAGGCTGTGGGAAAATGGGATAAAAGAGTAGCTTGAGTGGATGGTAGATCAGAGAATATTTTACCTTGAGGTCAGCCTGTTCTTAGGAGAGATTATATGTTGACTCAGTCTGACAGTGAGTCCGAGTTCTGGAGCCTGGAGGAAGGAGTGAAACTTTAAAGTTTAATTAATTAGCAGTTTGTTCCAATTGATTAGTAGCAATAAACACTTCAGCTGATAATTTATGAGACCAAAAAAATGGCAATTTGGAATATCTTTGTCTGGCATTGCCATCGGTAAACACGAGGAGGCATCTGTGGAAGGGTGGTTTTTAGGAATAATCTGTTTTCCACAACACAAAGGGCAGAGAGATATCTTAACTTTTGCTGTTTTCCAGGATTCGAGGGGTCAGGTGATATTCAACATTGTCACTAATAATAGTTTTCAGTGTTGAAGGACACAATTAGATTGTATAAAACTTTATTTTCTTTTCCAGTGGTCATCACACAGCCAAGCAAATGTATCCACTTGTTAAATTTAATTACCTTTTATCTTAGAGAGTTCCCCCAAATTAAATAGGTCGGAAATTTTTATAAAGAATCAAATATTGCTTTCGTGTCTGAAAAGTGTGGACTGAGTATCAGAGACTTATCAGATTCCTTTCAAGCTAAAGTCACCTTCATTCACTTGATAAGACTGTAGAGGGCACAATTGGACTGAAACAAAGCTTGAGTGAAAGAGTGTGAGAACTTTATTACACCTAGCTAATACCCAAATGTGTGCTGTCAGTGATTCATATCTGTCTTTTACAGCAAAGGTTTTTTAAAAAACCTTCTTAAAAGAGGGTTTTCTTATTTGTCACTTTACTTTCTTTTTACTTAATCCTAACAACATTTCATGTGGGAAAATGTGTTTGAAGAGATGGAATTATAAATGAGTCCAGCATTATTGTTATAGTTCCTGTATTAAAGTGTTACTGTAAGCTAAGGCAAGGAAGTCAAAGATAGTAGATTAAGAGAAAACTGCTGGGGAAATGAGCAAGCATTATTAAAAACAAGTGACAGGTTTGTATTACTCTATTGGAAGCAGCATATAGTAGTGGAAAGACTAAGGAATTAGTTGGGCTATCCGTAAGCTATTTGAAGCACAGCTTTTCCAAAGCTAAGTAAAGTTTTCTCTAATCCTCAGCTAGTTTGTGGTTTCAAAATCCTGTAGTGTTCTTGATGCAGTTACCACCAAAATGAAGCATGCCCTTCTTCCTAATGGTCTACTCCTCCCCTTCCTTGTATTATATGTGCAAAACAAATGACATATACACTTTATATTCTCTTTTCACCCTGCTTTCATTCCACGTTGCACCAAGATTTTATTTTCCACATCAGTAATGCTTTATAATTTGAAAATTCAAAGGTTCTTCTTCTGTCTCATTTACCTTAAAATCTCAATTGCTTTTGATTTTTTTGCTCCTCACAGATGACTCATCTTTTTGCTGTAATTGTGTTGACTATGTACTACCTGTTACACTTTTCACATATTTAGCAAATCAGTTTGTTACTTTGAGTGCTTCTTTTTGATTTTTCCCATTCCATTATTTTGGGAATTCACCATACTTCTGTATTTTGTGTGCTGGTTCTCCTCTATCAGACTATTGATTCAATTTTATGTTTCCAGCTAAAACTTGTCATTGGATTGGCTATTACCTCAGTGGGAAATGGCTATGGTATCCATGTAATGTACTCTCACTAAAGCCCCAACTTTGTATTGCTAATTGTCTTCTAAATATTCATAAATGGATTTCTTGCTATTCCTTGAAAGATAGCTATTCAAAATCCTTTTTCTCTCCAAACCTAGTCCCACTTTCTGATTTTCTCATTCTTCTATCTCTGCCGTAGCCTTTAGATAGAAAAAAAATTGAATGTTTTTTCAACTAACACTCTGTAGGCTCCTTGCTATCCTCCTAGGCCAGGTCTTTGGGCCAAGGTAACTAGTCTCTGGATCCATTAGAAAGTCCAAGGGGGCAGAATTTTCTTTATGCTTTATTCATTAATGTAGCCTAATCACAAAAGATGATAACTAGCTCAATTAATATTCATTAATAAATGAATGAACCCAAATACCCAAAGTTGTTAGGTTCTCCTATTATTTATTTTACTTTAATTACCAGATCAATATTTTAATACCACTTTTGTATTGCTACTTTTCTGATCAGAAACTTCATTTAGTCTATTTTGTCTCTTTTTTTCTGACTTTTAAGATAGTCCATTTTTCTATTCTAAGGAGGTCCTAAGAAAGTGAATTAATGTTGTGGTTAAGAGTGAACATACTGGAGTTAAACAGCCTGAGTTTGATTATTGTTCTTTCATTTACTAACTGGGACAGATATTTAATTTTTCTGTGCCTTGATTTCTACATCTGTAAAATTGAGATAATGATCATTGGATTGATGTTAGGATGAAATAACTTAGTGCCTCTTAAGCACTCAAACAGTGCCTGGTATTTAATGAATGCTCAATATGCATTATTACTATTACTATTAACATCTACATTTGAAAAGCGTCTGTACAGTCAGTGACATCCAAATGTTTAATACAACATATCCCATCTTTCAAACAAAATTTTACATGTAATCCCAATAACTTTATGAAATACACAATAAGTGTGGCTTTGATTATTTGTATCCTCCACTCTTTCATAAACTCATAAGTGTCCTTGACAAAATCCCCAAACTCCAAGAACTACAATTTAAAAACCACTGGTCTCAGTAACTTTTTTTTTTAATATTTATTTATTTGGCTGCACTGGGTCTTAGTTATGGCATGCGGAATCTTAGTTGCAGCATGTGGACTCTTAGTTGCAGCATGCATGCGGGATCTAGTTCCCTGACCAGGTATTGAACCCGGGCCCCCTGCATTGGGAGCACAGAGTCTTACCCACTGGACCACCAGGGAAGTTCCTGGTCTCAGTAACTTTTGATATAAGTATTTATTGATTGACTAAGTCATTTTGAAAACCATTAGATTGTAGAAAGAGCAGGCATGTTAATAATGCATCTATTATATTCCTGTCTCAAATGAGGGTATTGTAAGACAAGGAAGTTACATTTGAAAATATTATCTAGCACAGAAAATTTATATCTATTTTAGTAAATTAATTTAGATCAAAAGAATGAACTTTTTTATAATAAATGAGGGGTAAGTTTGAATTAGAAATCATATTTAAGGAATCAAAGTATTGTGTTTTTATAGTTGTCATATATAGAATAGATTATTTGCCCTTTGAGCATTTGGAGATGACTTAAAACATTATTTGTTTCTGAACTAAGCCTATAAGATGTAAAAACCATTTTCTAAATGATAATATTCATATTAACAATACTTATCCTTTTACTTTCAACTCTGTAAGCTTAGTAAAACTTCAGACTTTATTGATATCCCCATATCTAAAAGATATTTATCTCTACTGCTTAACTGGAAATTTTTGAAAAAAAATTAATTGATGTTATTAAAAGAAAGGTGTCATCTAAAATTACACTGTCGACTAATATTATCGAGGCCCGGAGGAAGATGGCGGAAGAGTAAGACTCGGAGATCACCTTCCTCCCCACAGATACATCAGAAATTCATCTACACGTGGAACAACTCCTACAGAACACCTACTGAACGCTGACAGAAGACCTCAGACCCCCCAAAAGGCAAGAAACTCCCCACATACCTGGGTAGGGCAAAAGAAAAAAAAGAATAAACAGAGACAATAGGATAGGGACGGGACCTGCACCAGTGGGAGGGAGCCGTGAAGGAGGGAAGGTTTCTACACACTACAAGCCCCTTCGCGGGCGGAGACTGCAGGTGACGGAGGGGGAAAGCTTCGGAGTAGCGGAGGAGAGCACAGCAATAGGGGTGCGGAGGGCAAAGCTGAGAGATTCTGGCACAGAGGACCGGTGCCCTCAGGAACACACCAGCCCGAGAGGCTTGTCTGCTTGGCCGCCGGGGCGGGCGGGGCTGGGAGCTGAGGCTCAGGTATCGGCTTTCAGTTGGAGCGCAGGGAGAGGACTGGGGCTGGCGGCAGGAAGAGAGCCTGAAGGGGTTAGTGCACCACGGCTAGCCCGGAGGGAGTCCGGGGAAAGGGTCTGGAGCTGCCGAAGAGGCAAGAGACTTTTTTCCCTTTTGTTTCCTGGTGCACGAGGAGAGGGCATTAAGAGGGCTGCTTGGGGAAGCGCCGGAGACAGGCGCGAGCCGCGGGTAAGGCGCGGACCTCAGAGACGGGAGTGGGCCGGCGCCACCGCCGCCGCCGTCGCCACCGCCGCCGTGGGGCCTGTGTGCGAGCGCGGGTCACTGTCCGCCCCACCTTCCGGGGGTCCTGTGCACCCCTCCACTGCCGGGGTCCCGAGACCCGGGGACGGCTTTCTCGGGAAAGCTTACGGAGCGTCACAGGCTGCTGCAATGTCACGCCGGCCTCTGCCACTGCAGGCCCGCCCCACACTGCGCGCCCCTCCCTCCCCTCTGCCTGAGTGAGCCAGAGCCCCCGAATCAGCGGCTCCTTTAAATCCGTCCTGTCTGAGCGAAGAACGGACACCCTCCAGCGACCTACGCGCAGAGGCGGGGCCAGGTCCAAGGCTGAGACCCGGGAGCTGTGAGAGCAGAGAAGAGACAGGGAAATCTCTCTGTGCAGCCTCGGAGGCAGCGGATTAAAGCTCCACAGTCCATTTGATGTGCCCTGCATCTGTGGAGTGCATGAATGGACAGCGAATCATCCCAAATTGAGGAAGTGGACTTTGAGGACAAGATTTAAGACTTTCCCCCCTTTTCCTCTTTTTACAACGAATTATTCCAAATTAAGGAGGTGGACTTAGAGAGCAAGATTTCAGACTTCTCGCCCTTTTCCTCTTTTTACAACGAATTATCCCAAATTGAGGAGGTGGACTTGGAGAGCAAGATTTTTGATTTTTCCCCCTGCTCTCTTTTTGTGAATGTGTATGTGTAATCTTCTGTGTAAGATTCTCTCTGTATAGCTTTGCTTCCACCATATGTCCCAGGGTTCTATCGGTCCATTTTTTTTTCAATAATTACTTTCTAATTTTAATAACACTACTATATTTCATACTTTATTCTATTTTACTTTACCTGATCTTTCTTTTTTTCCTACCTTCCCTTCCTCCCTCCCTCCCTCTGCTCCTCCTTTCCTTCTTTCTTTTTCTTTCCTCCCTCCCACCCTTCTTCTTTCCACTTTCTTTTTATTTCCTTCCTCCCTCCCTCCCTCCTGTCTTTCTTTCTTTCTTTCCTTCCTACCTCCCTCTCTCCCTTCTTCCATTCACTCTTCCTTTTGCTTTCACTCCTCCCTCCATCCCTCCGTTCTTTCCTTCTTTCTTTCCATCCTTCCTCCCTCCCTCCCTCCTTTCTTTCTTTCTTCCCTCCTTCCTTCCTTTCTTCCCTTCTTCCTTTCTTTCCCTCTCTCTTTCTTTGTTCTACTAATTTTTTCTTTCTACTTTTTCTCCCTGTTATTCTGAGCAGGGTGGATTAAAGTCTCTTGGTGCTGCAGCCAGGAGTCAGTGCTGTGCCTCTGAAGTGGGAGAGCCAACTTCAGGACACGGGTCCACAAGAGACCTCCCAGCTCCACATAATATCAAGCAGCGAAAATCTCCCAGAGATCTCCATCCCAACACCAGCACCCAGCTTCAGTCAACGACCAGCAAGCTACAGTGCTGGTCACCCTATGCCAAGCAACTAGCAAGGCAGGAACACAACTCCACCCATTAGCAGAGAGGCTACCTAAAAACATAATAAGGCCATAGGCAACCCAAACCACACCACCAGGCGCGGACCTGTCCAACAGAAAGACAAGATCGAGCCTCAACCACCAGAACACAGGCATTAGTCCCCCCCACCAGGAAGCCTACACAACCTACTGAAACAACCTTAGCCACTGGGGACAGACACCAAAAACAACGGGAACTACGAATCTGCAGCCTGCAAAAAGGAGACCCCAAACACAGTAACATAAGCAAAATGAGAAGACAGAAAAACACACAGCAGGTGAAGGAGCAAGATAAAAACCTACCAGACGTAACAAATGAAGAGGTAATAGGCAGTCTACCTGAAAAAGAATTCAGAATAATGATAGTAAAGCTGATCCAAGATTCTATTTCCAAGATCCATAATCTTGGAAATAGAATAGACAAAATGCAAGAAACAGTTAACAAGGACCTAGAAGAACTAAAGATGAATCAAGCATCGATTAAAAACACAATAAATGAAATGAAAAAATACTCTAGATGGGATCAATAGCAGAATAACTGAGGCAGAAGAACGGATAAGTGAGGTGGAAGATAAAATAGAGGAAATAACTGATGCAGAGCAAAATAAAGAAAAAAGAATGAAAAGAACAGAGGACAGTCTCAGAGACCTCTGGGACAACATTAAATGCACCAACATTCGAATTATAGGGTTTCCAGAAGAAGAAGAGAAAAAGAAAGGGACTGAGAAAATATTTGAAGAGATTATAGTTGAAAACTTCCCCAATATGGGAAAGGAAATAGTTAATCAAGTCCAGGAGGCACAGAGAGTCCCATACAGAATAAATCCAAGGAGAAATACGCCAAGGCACATATTAATCAAACTGTCAAAAATTAAAAACAAAGAAATCATATTAAAAGCAGCAAGGGAAAAACAACAAATAACACACAAGGGAATCCCCATAAGGTTAACAGCTGATCTCTCAGCAGAAACTCTACAAGCCAGAAGGGAGTGGCAAGACATAATTAAAGTGATGAAGGAGAGAAACCTGCAACCAAGATTACTCTACCCAGCAAGGATCTCATTCAGATTTGATGGAGAAATTAAAACGTTTACAGACAAGCAAAAGCTGAGAGAGTTCAGCACCACCAAACCAGCTTTACAACAAATGCTAAAGGAACTTCCCTAGGCAAGAAAAACAACAGAAGAAATATACCTACAATAACGAACCCAAAGCAATTAAGGAAATGGAATAGGAACATACATATCAATAATTACCTTAAATGTAAATGGACTAAATGCTCCCACCAAAAGACACAGAGTGGCTGAATGGATACAAAAACAAGACCCATATATGTGCTGTCTACAAGAGACCCACTTCAGACCTAGAGACACATACAGATTGAAAGTAAGGGGATGGAAAAAGATATTCCATGCAAATGGAAATCAAAAGAAAGCTGGAGTAGCAATTCTTATATCAGACAAAATAGACTTTAAAATAAAGACTATTAGAAGAGACAAAGAAGGACACAACATAACGATAAAGGGATCGATCCAAGAAGAAGATATAACAATTGTAAATATTTATGCACCCAACATAGGAGCACCTCAATACATAAGGCAAATACTAACAGCCATAAAAGGGGAAATCGACAGTAACACAATCATAGTAGGGGACTTTAACACCCCACTTTCACCAATGGACAGATCATCCAAAATGAAAATAAATAAGGAAACACAAGCTTTAAATGATACATTAAACAAGATGGATTTAGTTGATATTTATAGGACATTCCATCCAAAAACAACAGAATACACATTTTTCTCAAGTGCTCATGGAACATTCTCCAGGATAGATCATATCTTGGGTCACAAATCAAGCCTTGGTAAATTTAAGAAAATTGAAATTGTATCAAGTATCTTTTCCGACCACAATGCTATGAGACTAGACATCAATTACAGGAAAAGATCTGTAAAAAATACAAACACATGGAGGCTAAACAATACACTACTCAATAACGAAGTGATCACTGAAGAAATCAAAGAGGAAATTAAAAAATACCTAGAAACAAATGACAATGGAGACACGACGACCCACAACCTATGGGACACAGCAAAAGCAGTTCTAAGGGGGAAGTTTATAGCAATACAATCCCACCTTAAGAAACAGGAAACATTTCGAGTAAACAACCTGACCCTGCACCTAAAGCAATTAGAGAAAGAAGAACAAAGAACCCCCAAAGTTAGCAGAAGGAAAGAAATCATAAGGATCAGATCAGAAATAAATGAAAAAGAAATGAAGCAAACGATAGCAAAGATCAACCAAACTAAAATCTGGTTCTTTGAGAAGATAAACAAAATTGACAAACCATTAGCCAGACTCATCAAGAAAAGAAGGGAGAAGACACAAATCAATAGAATTAGAAATGAAAAAGGAGAAGTAACAACTGACACTGCAGAAATACAAAAGATCATGAGAGATTACTATAAGCAACTCTATGCCAATAAAATGGACAACCTGGAAGAAATGGACAAATTCTTAGAAATGCACAACCTGCCAAGACTGACTCAGGAAGAAATAGAAAATATGAATAGACCAATCACAAGCACTGAAATTGAAACTGTGATTAAAAATCTTCCAACAAACAAAAGCCCAGGACCAGATGGCTTCACAGGCGAATTCTATCAAACATTTAGAGAAGAGCTAACACCCATCCTTCTCAAACTCTTCCAAACAATATCAGAGGAAGGAACACTCCCAAACTCATTCTACGAGACCACCATCACCTTGATACCAAAACCAGGCAAGGATGTCACAAAGAAAGAAAAGTACAGGCCAATATCACTGATGAACATAGATGCAAAAATCCTCAACAAAATACTAGCAAACAGAATCCAACAGCACATTAAAAGGATCATACACCATGATCAAGTGGGGTTTATTCCAGGAATGCAAGGATTCTTCAATATACGCAAATCAATCAATGTGATACACCATATTAACAAGTTGAAGGAGAAAAACCATATGATCATCTCAATAGATGCAGAGAAAGCTTTCGACAAAATTCAACACCCATTTATGATAAAAACCGTGCAGAAAGTAGGCATAGAGGGAACTTTCCTCAACATAATAAAGGCCATATATGACAAACCCACAGCCAGCATCGTCCTCAATGGTGAAAAACTGAAACCATTTCCACTAAGATCAGGAACAAGACAAGGCTGCCCACTCTCACCACTCTTATTCAACCTAGTTTTGGAAGTTCTAGCCACAGCAATCAGAGAAGAAAAGGAAATAAAAGGAATCCAAATTGGAAAAGAAGAAGTAAAGCTGTCACTGTTTGCAGATGACATGATACTATACATAGAGAATCCTAAAGATGCTACCGAAAAACTACTAGAGCTAATCAATGAATTTGGTAAAGTAGCAGGATACAAAATTAATGTACAGAAATCTCTGGCATTCCTGTACACTAATGATGAAAAATCTGAAAATGAAATCAAGAAAACACTCCCATTTACCACTGCAACAAAAAGAATAAAATATCTAGGAATAAACCTACCTAAGGAGACAAAAGACCTGTATGCAGAAAATTATAAGACACTGATGAAAGAAATTAAAGATGATACAAATAGATGGAGAGATATACCATGCTCCTGGATTGGAATAATCAATATTGTGAAAATGACTCTACTACCCAAAGCAATCTACAGATTCAATGCAATCCCTATCAAACTACCACTGGCATTTTTCACAGAATTAGAACAAAAAATTTCAAAATTTGTTTGGAAAAACAAAAGACCCCAAATAGCCAAAGCAATGTTGAGAACGAAAAATGGAGCTGGAGGAATCAGGCTCCCTGACTTCAGACTAGACTACAAAGATACAGTAATTAAAACAGTGTGGTACTGGCATAAAAACAGAAAGATAGATCAGTGGATCAGGATACAAAGCCCAGTGATAAACCCACGGACATATGGTCACCTTATCTTTGATAAAGGAGGCAGGAATGTACAGTGGAGAAAGGACAGCCTCTTCAGTAAGTGGTGCTGGGAAAACTGGACAGGGACATGTAAAAGTTTGAGATTAGATCATTCCCTAACACCATACACAAAAATAAGCTCAAAATGGATTAAAGACTTAAATGTAAGGCCAGAAACTATCAAACTCTTAGAGGAAAA
Organism: Mesoplodon mirus; assembly: GCF_964341445.2. Classification (NCBI taxonomy): domain Eukaryota; kingdom Metazoa; phylum Chordata; class Mammalia; order Artiodactyla; family Ziphiidae; genus Mesoplodon; species Mesoplodon mirus. The sequence goes on along the minus strand of NW_028294950.1, from coordinate 49,405 downwards.
CATAGGTAGAACACTCTATGACATAAATCACAGCAAGATCCTTTTGGACCCACCTCCTAGAGAAATGGAAATAAAAACAAAGATAAACAAATGGGACCTAATGAAACTTCAAAGCTTTTGCACAGCAAAGGAAACCATAAAGAAGACCAAAAGACAACCCTCAGAATGGGAGAAAATATTTGCAAATGAAGCAACTGACAAAGGATTAATCTCCGAAATTTATAAGCAGCTCATGCAGCTCAATAGCAAAAAAACAAACAACCCAATCAAAAAATGGGCAGAAGACTTAAATAGGCATTTTTCCAAAGAAGATATACAGACTGCCAACAAACACATGAAAGAATGCTCAACATCATTAATCATTAGAGAAATGCAAATCAAAACTACAATGAGATATCATCTCACACCAGTCAGAATGGCCATCATCAAGAAATCTAGAAACAATAAATGCTGGAGAGGGTGTGGAGAAAAGGGAACACTCTTGCACTGCTGGTGGGAATGTGAATTGGTACAGCCGCTATGGAGAACAGTATGGAGGTTCCTTAAAAAACTAAAAATAGAACTACCATATGACCCAGCAATCCCACTACTAGGCATATACCCTGAGAAAACCATAATTCAAAAAGAGACATGTACCAAAATGTTCATTGCAGCTCTATTCACAATAGCCCGGAGCTGGAAACAACCTAAGTGTCCATCATCGGATGAATGGATAAAGAAGATGTGGCACATATATACAATGGGATATTACTCAGCCATAAAAAGAAACGAAACTGAGCTATTTGTAATGAGGTGGATAGACCTAGAGTCTGTCATACAGAGTGAAGTAAGTCAGAAAGAGAAAGACAAATACCGTGTGCTAACACATATATATGGAATTAAAAAAAAATGTCATGAAGAACCTAGGGGTAAAACGGGAATAAAGACACAGACCAACTTGAGAATGGACTTGAGGATATGGGGAGGGGGTAGGGTAACCTGTGACAAAGCGAAAGAGCGGCATGGACATATATACACTACCAAACGTAAGGTAGATAGATAGTGGGAAGCAGCCGCAGAGCATGGGGAGATCAGCTCGGTGCTTTGTGACCACCTGGAGGGGTGGGATGGGGAGGGTGGGAGGGAGGGAGATGCATGAGGGAAGGGATGTGGGAACAGATGTATATGTATGACTGATGCACTTTGTTATAAAGCAGAAACTAATAAAATAAAATAAATAAAATTAAATTACACTGTCTTATTCTTAGAAAGAATTTCAGGAGTAATCCAATGAACATGTGACTAAGAGTCATGTACCCTTAAAGGGGTTGAGAACACGTTGTTCATGAGATATTTTAGTCCCTTCATTTTACAAATGAGAAAACTATGAGCCTGCTTAGCTAAGCAATTTACCAAAGATAGATGATTGCATGTTAAATATTAAGAAGTATTAAAATCTCTGTTCTCAATCCAGTACTCTTTCCACCATTTGGAAAATTAATCATACAGTCTCAAACATCAAAATATTTTTTCCTGTATCCAAAAGTGAACAGAATGTCATGTTTTAGAATCCAGATGTCATATCAACTTAAAAAGCAACATAAAAAACAATTTTAAAATAAAACTTTGGATTAAGCAGATGATGACTGCTTGATTGGTAGTGGCTTATACTGGAATATAAAGTAAATCAATAAGCAGAAATACTGCAGTCATCTGTTTTTCTGAATGTCAATAAACAGCTGTTCTAAGAAGGATTGAGAAATAGCAAAAGGCTGGTCTTTCTCCAATATGTGGTTGTCTTTATTGAACTCATTTTCTTTTTTCTTTGCCCTTTTAGGTGCCTCTTATCTCTGTTCTCTCCTTCTCCTACCAAAACTTCTTCTAGGAAATTTATACCAAACTTGTACTGAAATGTAAATGGCTTACAAACTTTAAGGTGCTGCCTCTCCCAGGGAAGTGTGAGGAGTTAGATTTAAGAGGTTCAAAGAAAGGTAAAGTTATAGAATATATATCTAAATATGAAATTTTAAGCATCAATGAGGAAGAGAGTAGCAGTTTTAAATTGTAGGAGGACACACTTCCCAGTGATTTTAAAACCATTGTTAATCTCCACAAAGAAACAAAAACCAAACAAACAAATATGCAACAAATATAACAGCCAAACACAAAAACAAAAATAAAAAAAACCAAATTAACGGGACTTGACTATATTGAAACTGAGATTAATATGTGAAGTATTGATTTCTCTAATAAGTTGAGTCCCTCAGTCCATGAACATGGTATATCCCTTTATTTAGGTATCCTTTAATTTTTCTCAGTAGTGTTTCATAATTTTGCATATAGAAATCTCCATATCTCTCATTAGATTTATTTTTATGTGTTTCACTTTTTAGATATTACCATCAAGAGCATCGTTTTCTGAATATCCTATTTGTTGTTGGTCTGTACAAATACAATTGATTTTTAAAATTACTGACCTTGGATTCAGCAACCTTGTTAAATTATCTTATTCAAATGGCTTACCTGTAGAATTTGTTTCAAATACCATAATGATTAAAAGATCAATTCTCTAAAACAATGTAATAAATCTAAGATTTCATCCAAACAATAATGTTTTTAAAAATTCATACAGCAAAACTTGACAGGAAAAGAAGAATAAATATGTAAATCCACAATCATCGTGGGAGATTTTTTTTTTTTTTTTTTTTTTGCGGTATGCGTGCCTCTCACTGTTGTGGCCTCTCCCATTGTGGAGCATAGGTCCTGGACGCCCAGGCTCAGCGGCCATGGCTCACGGGCCCAGCCGCTCCGTGGCATCTGGGATCTACCCAGACCAGGGCACGAACCCACGTCCCCTGCATCGGCAGGCGGACTCTCAACCACTGCGCCACCAGGGAAGCCCTTTGTGGGAGATTTTAACACAACTCTCTCAGTAGTAGGTAGAACAACCAGCCAAAAGTCCATGGAAGATTTTTAATACAAATACCAAACTCAATCAATTTGAAATATATAAAACGCTCTATGCAACAATGATGGAAATCACACTTTTAACAAGTATATATAGACTATATTACAAAATTAATTATATGGTTGTACATAAAGCAAGTCTCAACATATTTCAAAGGCTGAAATACAATAAAATATGCTTTCTGACCATTGAGATGTTGAATTAGAAATCAGTAACCAAAATTATTTAAAAATAGATCCAAATGTTCAGGAATTAAACATTTTACTTAAATAATCCACAAAGGGGCTTCCCTGGTGGCGCAGTGGTTGAGAATTAGCCTGCTAATGCAGGGGACACGGGTTCGAGCCCTGGTCTGGGAGGATCCCACATGCCGCGGAGCAACTGGGCCCGTGAGCCACGGCTACTGAGCCTGCGCATCTGGAGCCTGTGCTCCAGCAACAAAAGAGGCCTCGATAGTGAGAGGCCCGCGCACCGCGATGAAGAGTGACCCCCCGCTTGCCACAACTAGAGAAAGCCCTCGCACAGAAGTGAAGAACCAACAGAGCCAAAAATAAATAAATAAACAAATGTGGGTTTTAAAAAAATAATCCACAAGGTAGAAATCACAATTAGCATAAGAAAAGCAAAATTTTAGGTATACTCCCATGGTTTATTATATATGTGTGTACTCTAACACCATCACAGTTTCCCCCACAAGCATATGCACTAACAGAGTTTGTATCCTATTTATCTAGTTTCCTTTAGGGTCTGATAAGGCCAATTGAAGATGCTTACTAAATGCTAATTGGGTGTATTGGCAGAACTCTTGGTTTTAAGCAACATGATATAACTTAGATAACTTTAAGAAAAGAAATTTATTACAATGATATAGAGTAGCTCACAGAATGGTTTAGAGAGTCAGAGAACCGTGGGTCTAAACTATCAGCCAGGAGAAATGTCTAAACTTATTTCATGGTCTGATGGGGTGAAGATGAGATTGCCACTACTGCTGGATTACTTGATTACTCTGCAGATTATAATGCTGAGCTCACAAACACAGAATGTCAGACGCTGCTGGAAAGAGGATATTGCTTCCACTAGGGTTCTTTTGTGTGACCAGAATAGATTCTACAATTGCTGTTTTCCATTCACTCACTGGAAGCTTTTAATTGCAAATCTGGGGCATATGCATCCAACTGATAGAATTCCGTTTTTGTGCTAATGACCTAGTTTCAGAGGAGGCTGAGAAAACAAGCACTTGAGATGTTTAGCTTCTATGGTGAAAGGTGGATTCGCCTCATAAAGAGGGAGATTCCTAAAACATAGGGAATGGACAAGGTTCATGCAATTTATCTATGACTTTCATGCAGACATGGGTCTTGCCAAGACACTTTGGATAGTCTATTTACTGATCTGTAGGTTCTCTGAGCATGATGTCATTAAAATAGAGGATAAGTGTGATGCCAGAAGGTCAAGGTCCCTATGAGCTAAGCTGTGATATAGAATGAAAAAGTTGAGACAATACAGTGAAATTAATACTGCTGCCTTGTGATTTGCAAGCAAATTGTTCTGATGTTCTCAGCTTTTCAGAGTAAAGGAATAAAAGCATGTGCCTAATCAATAGCTATCGATTACTTAGAAAGCAAAGCAGGTTCCTTAGAACCTTGTTGATTTGTTCTAGTGAAGAGACCACATATAGAACAACGGTCTCAATTTGCTGTCTCTAGCTGATCAAATTTATAACAGTCTTCTGCTTTACTCCTGAATACTCTGACTTCTACACTAGACAAATTGAAATTTTAAAAGGGAATATGATAGAAATCACCAACCCTGAATTTGTAAAATCTTTAGTAGTGAAACTAATCACTGTGATTCTCTTAGGGATTTAATCATGCTTTTGACATATTATTATAATAAATAGAGGAAGCTCTTGGGGCTTTTAGTGGGCTCTTCCTAAAAAAATATTATTCCCTGAGACATGCAGCCAAGATGGTGATTCTGCTTGTGGCTGAGTGTACTACTTTAATGATATACTAAGAAACTAATGAAATATTTATGGACATTTGGGGCATCCTACTAGTCCTACTGGGAGGCAGACTTAAGTCAAACTGCCATTTATTATTTCATCTTCATGTCTCCACCCTGACTAGTGGAGAATAATGGTATTGCAAGTACCAAGAATCAATACAGGGAAGGCTAAAGAGGTTGGGATGGGAAAAATTGACTTCCATTTTCTAGGTAACTCTTCTTGGCTAAGTCATTACATGTCTCCAATCATGGCAAAAAAATGTTACTATATATTGTAAACTTGACTTCTCCTTAGAAAGATGGCAAGTGAGGGTTGGAGAGTCCTTTCTTTATTGGAATCTACCATTATATCCTCATCCCACTACAAAGAAGTCCAGTTCTTTTTCAGTCAATGCCCCATTCCAAAATGCCAATTAAACTCTCATAATAAAGAGTCATCAGAATTAAATGTTTAGAGTTATTCTATCTCAACCTGTGGATGCAAGAAGTAAGACTTTTACCATATTCACAGAAAGTTAATGATATTTGGCATGACCTTGAGCTGGGAATTTAAGACTGGAATATTACATTCTTATTACATTGGTGTATCCTGTTGTCTTTATTTTTAATTTATTTTATTAGTTTATGAAAAGAAATTTTATTGTTGTAAGAAAACAATATGCGATCTACTCTCAAATTTTTAAGTGTATAATACAGCCTCTGGCAACTATCATTCTATTCTTTGTTTCTACGAGTTTGACTATTTTAGATATCTCATGTAAGTGGAATCATGCAGTACTTGTTCTTCTGTGACTGGCATATTTCACTTAGCATAACGTCTTCAGGTATATCTATGTTACTGCACATGGCAGATTTTCCTTCTTTTTTAAGGCTGGACAATATTCTATTGTATGTATATATTACATTTTAAAAATGTATTCATCCATCAATGGAAATTTAGGTTTTGTCCATATCTTGGCTATCATGAATAATGCTGCAGTGAGCATGGTAGTGCAGAAATATCTTCTAGATCTTGGTTTCAAATCTTTAGACTATATACACAGAAGTGGCATTGCTGGGTCATGTGATAATTCTATTTTTAAGGTTTTGAAGACTCTCCATACTCTTTTCCATAGCAACTGTACCATTTTACATTCTTACCAACAGTACACTGTAGTTCCAATTTCTCCACATCCTTACCAATACTTTATTTTTCTATTTTTATAATATCCATCCTAACAGGTCTGGGATGATATCTCATTGAGTGGTTTTTGTTTGTTTGTTTTTGGGGGGATTTTTTGGTCTGCACTGTGTGGCATGTGGGATCTTAGTTCCCTGACCAGGGATTGAACCTGCATCCTCAGCAGTGAAAGCACAGAGTCTTAACCACTGGACCACCAGGAAATTCCCTCATTGTGGTTTTGATTTACATTTTCCTGATGATTAGTGATGTCGAGCACCTTTTCATATATCTGTTGACCATTTATATTTCTTCTTTGGAAAAGTGTCTGTTCAAGCCCATTGACCATTTTTAAATTGGGTTATTTGGGGGGTTTTTTGCTATTAAGTCATAGGAGTTTTTATAAATTTTGAATATGAACCCCTTATCTGATACAGGGTTTGCAAATATTTTCTTCTATTCCATAGGCTGCCTTTTCATTTTGTTGATTGTTTCCTTTGCTGTTCAGAAGGTTTTTAGTTTGATGTAGTTCTACTTGCCCATTTTTGCTTTGTTGCCTGTGCTTTTGGTGTCATATAGATAGGACATCATTGCCAAAATTAGTGTTAAGGATCTTTTCCCCTATGTTTTCTTCTAGGAGTTTTACAGTTTCAGATCTTATGTTTAAGTCTTTAATCCATTTAGAGTTGATTTTTGTGTATGATACAAGAGTCCAGTTTCATTCTTTTGCATGTGGATATCCAATTTCACCAACACCATTTGTCAGTTCTGAGAAAGAGCAAAGTTGGAGGCATAAGAGTTTCTGATTTCAAAAAATATATTACAAACCTACAGTACTCAAAACAGCATGGTACTGGCAAAAAGACAGACTAATGGAACAGAATAAAGAGACTAGAAATAAATATATGCATATACAGCCAACTGATCATTGACAAGGGAGCTAAGAATACAATTGGGAAAGGAGGCTCTCCCAGTGCCCTTAGAAATAACCATGACACCCTACAGGTTTGGAATACCCAGGGCCTTCATACTTTTCTAAAAGATAAATTTATTTATTTATTTTTGGCTCCATTGGGTCTTCATTGCTGTGCACGGGCTTTCTCTAGTTGTGGCGAGTGAGGGTTACTCTTCATTGCAGTGTGTGGGCTTCTCATTGCCGTGGCTTCTCTTGTTGCGGAGCACAGGCTCTAGGCTCATAGGCTTCAGTAGTTGTGGCACACGGGCTCAGTAGTTGTGGCTCGTGGGCTTAGTTGCTTCCCGGACCAGGGCTCGAACCCATGTCCCTTGCACTGTCAGGTGGATTCCTAACCACTGCACCACCAGGGAAGTCCCAGGACCTTCATACTTTTACATGTGAGTTACTACTTGATTTTCCCTAGTCAGGTCACTAGTAGGCTTTAAGTTGCAGGACACTCTAAGGATATTTTTTTCTCAATTTGTTTCTTATTGCCAACTAGAGATTTACTGTCTCCAGTGCCAACCAAGCTAGATAACTGATGGCAATTTCCCCTATATCCTCAATGAGCTGTTGTCTCTGATCTCTCCTGGTATCAATTTTTATGTTAGAGCAATCGGTGACTTACTCTGGGTTAATTAAGTAGAAAATAAACTATTAAAAAGATATTGGACAGTTTATGGAATCTCTAAATAAAAGATTCAACAACCAGGATTGGTGTTTGGAAGTTTAAACTTATGTCTAGGAATCATGCTGTAGAATTGGTCCAGGGAACAACCTAGTGCAAGAGTCACTGGGCAGAGACACTTCAGCTAGAACTACAAATATCAATGATAGGGGATGCTAAATACAGTAATATGAATCACTGATACATTTGTTCTGGATACTGAAAACAGTGTGTGCTTTCCACTTTCAGAATATATTCTAAGCAGTCTTTTCTTCTTGTCAGTAGCTTCTAGTCCAGTCTCCAGAATGGACATAACTGATTGTCAGAGCTAAGGTCATATGCTAGCCTATGGCTTTAAAGGATACTCAGAGATTAAGTAGGTGGCATTTTCAGTCTGTATAACGAGAGACAGATTCTTCCTCATAAGATGGGGATTTCCATAATTTATATACGGGTTCACACACTGGACAAGAACGGGGAGTAGAACTCTCCATTAGAGTTTATTCATGAATAAATACCACAGAAGTCATAATTTTCTTTACAATAATATTTTGGAAACAAGAATAAGGAAGTTTTATATATATACACACACACACACACACATCCATATATGTATATATGGGTGTGTGTGTCTTTATAAATTCTGACTTTATATAAAGTAGGCCTTTTTTTTTTACTGTTACTGTTCTGAATGCAGAATGGGGATCCTTTTAGTTACAAAGAGGAAAATGAAAACTTTTTTCTGAACTAAACTACATGAAATGTGAACATGAAGATTAACATCATCTCTGAGGCAGGAATCTCAAAATTATACTCCTTCTCAATCAATGCTATTGTCAGTTCTTAGTTTTATTAATTATTAAAGGAAAATATATATCCAAGACATTCCTGCAAATAAATATTTTAGAATATGTCTGGCTTTTCCTGTACAGTGAAAACATTTTTATAATATGAAATGTAAGAACAGATATTTTTCCAACATAAGTTCTCGTTGCATGTTCTCACATATTATAACCATATATAATTACTGTTAAGTGAAAAGCCTGAATTAGATGAGTAAATTGTTACAGCCAGTGGTAAGAAAATTATTATATTGTTTTTTTAGCACAGTATTTAAATTTGATATTTAAGAAACTTTTGAGGGACTTTTCATCCTGGTAATAAGTGAGTTAACTTAAAACAGAGGAACGTTGTGAAGAGTGGCACCATGGTGTTTTTAGAATCAGAGGGATATGAATTCAAATTATTCAATGATAATTTTTGAGATCCTACCACAGCCAGGTACATGGCTTTTACATTTTCTCTAGGAATTTCATTTTCATCATCTGAACAATAGATATAAAACATTTAACTAATAAAGTTTTTGAGAGCAGAACAAATCTTAAAGGCAAGACACAAAAAGGTGAAAACCTTTCCAAGTAACTTGACTATGTTCCAGAGCAAAACTCAATAATATTTATAGAAATACAAAAATCTTCATCACTACTACAAGGCAAAATTAATAAGTATGGCATCCAACCAAAGATTACCAGGCATACAAAGGGACAGGTAAAGATGAACTATAATAAGAATAATCACTTGAAAGTGACCCCAAACTGGCACAGATGTTAGAATGAGAAGATAAGGAATTCAAAATAGCTTTTATAATTGTACCACACATGTTAAAAAAAGTTATGTCGAAATATAGAAGATATATAAAAGAACCAAATTTAACTTCTAGAGATGAAAGCTACAGTTATTGAGATTCAAACAAAGCAACAAACAAATCATTTGATAGGTTTTGTGTGTTTGAAACTTTGTTGTTTGAAAATTTGTTTCATTTGTTCTACCAGTCAGACCTGGTAGAAGAAACAGTGTTTCTGGGTAAGAGATGATGAAAATACCAGTCCTCCGGTTAGTTCACTGTCACTGTCAGAGAGCTTAAAAGAGAACTCAGTGTGGTCGAACAGTAGCCCAGAGAATAAGTTGGAGGGGGTTATTGCTGGAAGTGACAAAAGTATGACATGGCTTCCACTTTGGTGGGGTTCTTCCGTTGTAAAAGAGGCAAGAATGAGGATGAACCCTAAACTCTTCCCATGCTGAAGCCACAGAGTGAACCCATTCCATGTTATTAGAGGCCACTGATATCAGAGGCAGAAGACCAGGATCATAACTGCTAATGGGCAGCTAATTGTGCTTGTAGTCAGAGGAGGGTCTCCCTCTTTTCCCCTTTTTCTTTTTAATTCTAAACTCAGGGTTATAATTAAACAAAACAGGAATTTAGAGAAGAGCATGTGGGAAGCTTTTTGGCTATTTGGAGTTGTTGCTTTGAACAAATATCCCCCCAATAAAAATCATAACATAATAATAGTGGTACATGAAATGTCCATATAGTTACTTAAACGAATTCTTTAAAATTGGATGTAATTTTTGCTCTAGACTGCAAAAGCATTAACTTTCCCTTGTAGCAGTTACTGAAAAAAAATTAAACATTTAAATTTTTTTACTTCATCAAGATTGAATTTCTCAATCAAACCACATATGATTAACCTGGTTTTCCAATGTATCTTTTATAACAGACACATAATCTGATAATAAACATGGCATTGTTTTCTAAATTATTTTTAATGACATACATGATAGAACATGAGAGGATCTTGGCCCATTTAGCAACCCCCATACTTTTATTTTAATGGAACATATAGTTTAGGTAGAAAATATAGCCTAGTGGATTTAAAAAGAATTATCTTTGGAAATGAAAAATAATGGAACTGAAAGATTATGTATAAATTAGAGACTATAAGGATTTGATTTATTTGAAATACAGAGTCCTTAAATTGTGGTTCTGGTTAATAAACTGGCTTTAGACATTGGACAAAGGTCTGTAATTTCTTCTACTACAGTCTGGTATTTCAAGAGCTACCAAGAAAACACTGTTGAATGGCTTTAGGTCTCAGAAGTTAAGACACAAGAGAAGTCAGATATCACCACTATGGTGGTAAATTCCCTCTATGCAAAACAATTTAAAAAAAATCCACTTCTCTCTTTAGAATACCACAGTGCAGAACTTCCGTTGTGGCACAGTGGTTAAGAATCCGCATGCCAAGGCAGGGGACATGGGTTCGAGCCCTGGTCCAGGAAGACCCCACATGCCCAGAGCAACTAAGCCCGTGTGCCATAACTACTGAGACTGCATGGCACAACTACTGAAGCCCACGTGCCTAGAGCCCGTGCTCTGCAGCAAGCAAAGACACCGCCGTGAGAAACCCACACACCGCAATGAAGAGTAACCCCCACTCGCCGCAACTAGTGAAAGCCCACGTGCAGCAATGAAGACCCAATGCAGCCAAAAATAAATAAAAATTAATTAATTAAAGAAGAAAAATGAATACCACAGTGCAATGTCATCATCTCCTCAAGAAAAAGTGCCATATAATTCTGTTCTCTCTCTTCAGTGTTACGCAGTAAGACAACATTTGTTTTCTCCAAGTCCCCCCTCCCTTTTTTTGGTAATTTCCCCCTCCTAGAAGAGAGCCTTAGCTTAGATGAGAAAAGAAAGTTTCTATTATCATAACACCAAATAAAGGCTATCAACATTTGCAAGAGAAATTTTGATTGTAGATGTTTAACTGAAAGATTAAAACATATTTCCGTAGGACCTTCAAGGTACCTGACCTCTCCCACAGCCTATCTTGCTGAGAAGATGAAAGGAGCCTATTGACTGCTAATCAAGTCTTTCAGAGTAAGAAGAAAGCTAAAAAAAACCAAGGTCATGGTGAAGAGGAGAAAAGTTAGGGAGAACCTACAGAGATGCAGCTTTAAGCTGAAACCTGTATAGACTTAAAATGGAAAAGAGGAAAACACTATCCATGCTCTCCACTGTTCTCTATGTGTTTTGTATTGTAAAGTAGGCTTTTCTTCTAGTAACAGACCCACTTTCATGCTCTTCCAGATATTCAAGTCTACATAAATGAGGATTTATATACTTGTGGTCTTGTCTGAGATTACTGTACTGTGACATAACATACAGCTGTGCCTCCATCTAAGACTACCATAGAAATTAGCCAAGAAATACTCCACCGTTTATCTAAACTACCAGATTGTTGCTGAGGAAGGGGAGTGCTCACAGCTTTTGTAAACTGATGTAATGAATACTCTTTCAGCAGGGGAGTAACTTGAGAAAAGTAGTAATCTTGGCCTGGAAGCACTGGCCGAGTGTCAAGTTTGAGAATGCATGGTTTAACATGAATGCCTAGGTTAATACTTTCTAGTGAGTTTATTAGTTTCCCATAGGAAAATTTCACAAGCTGTTATCAGGCTATGAAGAGAGGGAAGAAGTCTGGGGAAGGTCATTTGTGTATCTGCATCATCCAAAATGGATGATAGAAGGGAAATTAGATTGTTTATGAAGACGGAGAAAAAGTCCCTGAAATGATATGGCAATATTGATGGGGGCAATGCAGTTGATACAGTATTTGGCTCCAGCTACATTTGAAACAGGGCTTGAAACTAGTGAGAAGACAGCCAGTAGGTACGTGAGAAGAAGAATGCATTCTTTAGGAATTCATGATTCTCTGCCATTCTCAAATAATTCATTGAATAATTAATTGAGAGGATGGGTAAGGGAAATTGATTAAATAAGCTTTAGAGGAACTGATATAAATTATTTAGTGGACAGTGTATATTATGATTGATTTAAGAGATTTTCAAGGGTAATTTTGACTTTAGTCCCTTAAACAATATTTTCCACTGATTTTAGCACCTAATCAAATATCGGAGTAATATTTGACTCCAATTTGTGGACAGATTTGAATATACAAAATCTTAAGTAACCTAAGAATGGAAGGCAAGTTTAAAGAGAAGTTATAAGGTATGAATACAAATTTTTCCTCTCAATAAGCAGTGCAAAAGGAGAACTACAGCTGTAGAACCCTAGAGTTTGTAGAGCTTTTCAGTGTGATTGAGCATCAGAGATCAATGTTTTATGGTACCATAGTAGGAAATCCTATATTATGATATCATAGTACCAAAGTTAGTAATCTTATTCAATTGTGATGGTATTTTAAAAGACTAAGAAAATTAGGATCTGTGTGTGTTTGTACTAAAGGAAGTTGAAGAAGAAACTATTAATCATTAATTTACTATATCCCAAATTCAGAATTCAGAAGTTGGCATGGTATAGATTCAGGAATTTTTTTGTCTGTGTTAGATTTAAGGAAGGAGTGAATATTATTTGATACCCATAAGAAGACTAAACCTAAAGAGAATATAAATACTTTTTTCTAGGGAGATGTTTTTTCCTTTGAAAAAATGCTTCAGGGCAACACTAGAGTCTAAACTCTGGGGACAGTGGCTATTGGTGAGAGTATTTGGAAGTGTAGGTATAGTTAAATAATAAACTTGATTCTTGGAGTTAAGGACTCTGAAAAAGCAAGAAAAGTTACTTCTCTAAGGGCAAGATCACCTTAAGGAAGTTAATTTGAAAATGTCATTTAAAAGGTGTGAGTTTTGACACACTTCAGTGAATATGCGCACCATGTTGTTTATTGACAAGGGGAAAAAGAATTACTTATCTCATTAACAAGACCACTTCTTACCAATCTGAAAGAACTAAAGATATTTGGAGAGTTCAGATGGTATTATAATTGATTCATCCAAGATTACTCCTAGAGTGAAATAAGTGGATTGGCATTCAGCATCTATTTGATCTATAGACATTTCCCTTTATTCGAGGTTTCATTTTCTGCTGTTTCAGTTACCCACGGTCAATCGAAGTCCAAAAGTATTAAATAGAAACTCCCAGAAATAAACAATTCATAAATTTCTGAGTAGTGTGATGAAATCCTGTATCATCCATCCACCCACCGGGGTATGGACCATCCCTTTGTCTGGCCTATCTCACCCTTTAGTCACTTAGTAGCCCTCTTCCTTATAGAACTGACTGTCTCAGTATCACAGTGCTTGTGTCCAAGTCACCCTTATCTTACTTAATAATGGCCCCAAAGCAAAAGAGGAGTGATGCTGGCAATTTGGATATGCCAAAGAGAAGCTGTAAAGTACTTTCTTTAGGTGAAAAGGTGAAAGTTCTTGGTTTAATAAGGAAAGAAAAAATCATTTGCTGAGGTTTCTAAGATCTATGGTAAGAATGAATCTTCTGTATGTGAAATTGTGAAGAAGGAAAAATAAATTCATGCTAGTTTTGCGGTCACACCTCAATTTGCAAAAGTTATGGCCACAGTGCATGATAAGTGCTTAGTTAAGATGGAAAAGGCATTAAGTTTGTACAATAAGATATTTTGTGAGAGGAAGGGACCACATTCACATAACTTTTATTATAGCATATTGCTATAATTTTTACATTTTATTATTAGTTATTGTTAACCTCTTACTGTGCCTATCTTATAAATTTTATCATAGGTATGTAAGTATAGGAAAAAACACAGTATATATAGGATTCGGTGCTATCTGCTGTTTCATGCAACCACTGGGGTCTTGGAATGTATACCCTGAGGATAAGGGTGCTACTGCATTTTCTAGTATACCTTCCTAAGGCAGAGGATAGAAGTTAAGAAAAAAAAAATCCCAAACCCTCTTTCAGCTTGGTATCTTTATATAAAAGAAATTCCACAAACTCAGTGCATTTATGTGAGACTTGGAATTTGAAAATAAGGAAAGGCAGTTATCCTGGTGCTTTAGCTTTTGTGGCCAGCAAGCATCACTGTGGAGACATAAGTATTCATCTGTAGCATCAGTCCTGTGTACTTAACTCCCTAGGTAGTAAGCACAATAGCTGTTTTTCTTTGTGAGTTTAGATGGAAAATCTATAGACTCTATGTACATTTAATGAAAATTATGAAGCAGTAACAATTGTTACAATCACACGGGTCAAGTAATGGAACATTGGCAACAACCAAGAATCCCCTCCATGCCTTGCATCATCACAAAACCCTCCAATAGCACAAACAATAACCACTTACCTAACTTTTATGTTAACCCATTCATTGTTTTTCTTTGTAGATTTATTACTTATGTGCACATTCCTGTAATACTGTTGATAGATATTTGTGTTGTTTTCTATTTATGGCTGTCATGAACAATGCTGAACAAGATACATGTTTATATATGTATCCTAGTACACAGGAAAACACATTTCTCTAGGGAGTGAACTACTGAGTTATAGGGAAGTTTCAGGAATGAGATGCTGAGTCACAGAGAATATATGTCCTTAAACCACAACATAATGACAAGTGGTCAAATCAACTTACACTTCCAACAGTGGTAGTGACTGATATTTAAATTCCTTGACATTAGTTGTTATCATTTATTTTAATATTTCCTATCTAATCTGTGTGTAGTGGTACCTCATTATGGTGTGAATTTTAGTTTTCATGATTACTAGTGAAAATATAAATATTTTACAATTTTAAATATAGTTATTGGCTTTTGGGATTTGCTGTTTTTTGAAGGGTCTATAGAATTTTTGGCCTACTTTTCTATTGGGTTATTTGCCTTTTTATTCTTGCTTTTAAGAGTTTATTTCATTTTTTAATTGAAGTATAGTTGATTTACAATATTATATTACTTTCAGATGTAGAACATAGTGATTCAATATTTTTATAGATTATACTCCATTTAAAGTTGTTATAAAATATTGGCCATATTTCCTGAACTGTAAATATATCTTTGTAGCTGATGTATTTTACACATTTTATACCTCTTTATCCCCTACCCCTATCTTGCTCCTTCCTCCTTCTCTTTCCCCACTGGTAACCACTAGTCTGTTCTCTATAACTGTGAGTCTATTTCAGTTTTGTTATATTCATTCATTTTATTTTTTAGATTCCACATATAAATGATAACATACAGTATTTGTCTTTCTCTGTCTGACTTATTTCACTAATCATAGTACCCTCCATGTCCATCCATGTTGTTGCAAATGGCAGGATTTCTTTCTTTTTTATGGCTGAGTAATATTTCTCTGTGTGTGTGTGTGTGTGTGCGTGTGTGTGTATCATACCACATGTTATTTATTCATTTGGCTGTTAACAGGCACTTAGGTTTCTTCCATATCTTGGCTATTGTAAATAATGTACATAATGCTGCTGTGAACATTGGGTGCATTCATCTTTTTGGATTAGTATTTTCGTTTTCTTTGGATATATACCCAGGAGTGGAATTGCTGGATCTTATGGTAGTTCTAATTTTAGTTTTTGAGAAACCTTCATACTGTTTTCCATAGTGGCTGCACCAATTCATATTCCTACCAACAGTGTACTAGGGTTGCCTTTTCTCCACATCCTTGCCAACATTTGTTATTTGTAGTCTTTTTGATGATAGCCATTCTGACACGTATGAAGTGATATCTCATGGTGGTTTTGAGTTGTATTTCTTTGTTGATTAGTGATGTGCATCTTTTCATGTGCCTATTGGCCACCTGTATGTATTCTTTGGAAACATGTCTATTCAGGTCTTCTGCCCATTTTTAATTGTTTTTTAAAATTGAGTTTTATGAGATGTTCATATATTTTAGATATTAACCCCTTATAGGTCATATCATTTGCAAATATTTTCTGCCATTTAGTAGGTTGTCTTTTCATTTTGTCAGTGGTTTCCTTTTCAGTGCAAAAGCTTTTAAGTTTATTTAGGTCCCATTTGTTTATTTTTGCTTTGTTTCCTTTGTCTTAGGAGACAGATCCAAAATAATATTGCTATTATTTTTGTCAGAGTGTTTTGCCTATGTTTTCTTCAAGGAGTTTTATGGTTTCTGATCTTGTATTTAGGTCTTTAATCCATTTTGAATTTATTTTGTATA
Source organism: Mesoplodon mirus (assembly GCF_964341445.2). Taxonomy (NCBI): domain Eukaryota; kingdom Metazoa; phylum Chordata; class Mammalia; order Artiodactyla; family Ziphiidae; genus Mesoplodon; species Mesoplodon mirus. The sequence continues at coordinate 32,879 of NW_028294950.1, read as the reverse complement.
TGATGTGAGAAAGTGTTCTAATTTAATTGTTTCACAAGTAGCTGTCCAGTTTTCCCAGCACCACTTATTGAAGAGACCTTTTTCCTATTGAACATTCTTGCCTCCTTTGTCTTAGATTAATTGACCATAAGTGTATATAGGTTTATTTCTGGTCTCTCTATTCTGTTCCATATGTCTGTTTTGGTGTCAGTACCATACTGTTTTGTTTACTGTAGGTCTGTACTATAGTCTAAAGTCAGGGTGTGAGATAGCTCCAGCTTTATTCTTTCTAAGTTCTTTTCATATTTTGAATAGTAGTCTCTCTATTGGTTTTATATGTTGCAATGATCTTTTCAAACTCTGTGGCATGACCTCTCTTTTAACTATCTTTGTGTTTTCTTTTGTTGGAAAATATTTCTTAATTTAATGTGGGTAAATACATCAATCTTTTCCTGTAAAGCTTATACTTTTTTCCATCTTTCTACTTTGTGGCTTAAAGATAGCCTCCTATATTGTCTTTTAAAATATATTTGGTACCATTTCACATATAGGTCATTAATCCATCTGGAAATAATTTTGTTTACAATATGATACAATTTTAATTATTTTTTCTTTATGGATACCTTAGTGCTCAGCATTTTTTAATTGAAAAGTTTGTTATGTCTTTGTTGAGGTGCTGTGATACCTCTGTTATACAGAGGTGCCATATGTATGTGTGTGTGTGTGTGTACATATATATACATATGATTTTGTTTTAATAATATATGTTTTGGTTTGTTTTTCTGTGTCTCTATTAAGTCTTCTTTTGGTTCATTTGTTTGTCTCTGTATCAAAACTGCACCCTCTTTGTTACTATAGCTTTATAAGAACACTGAATATTCAGTAGAACAACTTTTCTCACATTTATATTATTCTTCAAGTGTGTGGTGGGCTTTTGTAATCTGTATAAATTTTTAAAGAAGTTTTTCTGGTCCAAAACAAAATCTTGGGCATTTTCACTTAGATTTTGCTTACTCTATAACTTAATCTTTACAGACTTAACATCTTTTCACTATTAAGATATCCAACTTATAAACACAAAATATATCTCTATTCACTTCTGAAATCTTCAAGGTCTTTGAAAAACTATTATAATGTTGTCTGTAAAGGCTTTGTATATCTTATTGGATTTATTGCTACTTCAGCTTTTTCGTGCTATCTAAAAGGATTTCTTTCTTTTTACTATCACTTTCTGTTTGATGCTATTATATAAAAACACAATTTATTTTTATTGATTTTTATCTAGAAATCTTAAGAAGCTCTCTTACAAATCCTAGCAATTTCCTGTACATTATTTTGTATTTTCTCTGTACACAACCATATCATATATAAATAGAACAAGTTGTGTGTTTTCTTTTCTAATCCTTAAACATTTTAGTTCTTTTTCTTGACTTTCTCCACTGGCTAAACTCTGAAGTACAATACTGAATAGAGTGGTGACAGGGGGCATTCTTGTCTTCTTCCTGATCTTTAAATCTTTCATCATCTCACCTGTATCTATAATGTTCCTCTATGGTAGATTGCTAATTTTCATTTAAGAAAGTTTGTTTCTACTTTGATAAGATTAGCTGCAGGTTTTTGTAAAATCATACATGACTGCTGAAATTATAAGAAACTTTTGATTTAATTTTTTTGTATGTTTAATTTTATTAATTTTGTTGTGTAAAATAATTTTGGTTGTCTGTCATGAAATTAGCTTTTTATATTGGACTCAGTTTGCTTATATTATATTTATCATCTGTTTTCCTGGGTAAGGTCACCTCTAATTACGCTTTCTTATACTACCCTTTCCTGTCTTGAAATGAAGAAAATATTCAAAAGTAGTTGAATAGTGTTCCCTCTTTCTATTCTCAAAGAGTTTGTGTACTACTGGAATTCTTCCTTTCTTTAGAACACACTAGTGAAAAATCTTGGATTTCAGCTTTCTTCATGGTGAGAGTAGTGAGTGCTGATTCAATGTCTGTAATGTATAAATGTATGTATAAATTTCTATTTCTGTTTGAATCTATTTTGAGGTTATATATTTCTAGGGGACTGTGACTTTTATAAAATTTAAAATTTATTTGAAAACACTTTGTTCATTTTTTCCTTTGTAAAGTCTGTAACATGTATGTGATATATGACCCTTTTACCTTTCTGATATTGCTTTCTTGTGCTTTCTATCTTTTTTTATTCTTTTTTGGTCTTGAGAAGCCTCTCAAGTAGATAGCCATTTTTATTAGTATTTTCAAAGAGCCAAGTGTTAGCTTTTGAATTTGTGTTGTTTATTTTCTATGTCATTAATTTCTGCTCTTGCATTTATTATTTACTTCTTCCACTTTCTTTGGGTATGTCTCTTGAAGATAGCACATAGTTCCATGTAATTTTATACAATCTGACATTTATTTTCTTTTCATTTGGAGCAGCCAATCCATTTGCATTAAATGTAGTTACTAATTTGGTTTAAATCTTCCTTTTTTTCCTACTTGTCTAAATTCTTTCGTATTTTTCTTTTTCTTCTGGAATCATGAAATATTTATAACAGTCTACTTTTACTTTATTAAGTTTGAAACTGTAAGCTCTATTTTATTATTTAATGACAATTTCTGTCAGAATTTACTAAATATTTAGAGCTGAAAAAAAAACCCTTGCTGGAAACCTGTAAATCAATACTTGTAATCTGTGTCACACACACACACACACACACACACACACACACACATATTTGAAAGGAAACTTATTAGAAATTAATTAGCTAAGTTTGCAACATAAGAATTAAATAGATTGTGCCATAGAAGAAGAGATAATTAATAAAACAAGTAGGACAAACAGAAAACAAACTTTAGAGGGTATCAATAATCTACAACTTGTAGGAGGACTCACACTTCACACTATTTAAAAAAATAGTGATAGGAGAGTAAAATGGCGTCACTCAATTGAAAACCATCTAAGCAGTTCCTCCAACAATTAAACATGAAATTACCATATGACCCAGCAATTCTACTCCTAGATGTATACCCAAGAGAAATGAAAACCTATGTTCACACCAATTGAAGAAGAATGTTTATAGCAACATTTTTCATAGTAGCAAACAAGTGGAAACAGCCAAAATGTCCATCAGCTGATAAATGGATGAACAGAATTGGTATGTCCATACAATGAAATATTACTTGGTTATAAAAAGGAATGAAATACTGATGCATCCTATCACCTAGATGAACCTTCAAAATATTATGTTAAGTAAAAATGTCAGTCACAAAAGACCTTATATTGTATGATTCTCTTTCTATGAAATGTCCAGAATAGTGAAATCTACAGAGACAGAAGATAGATTAGTGGTTGCTTAGAGCTTGTGGCAAGTAGGGTGGGAATATAGGGAGGTGATGCCTAAAGAATATTAGATTTGTTTTTTGAAGTGATAAAAATGTTCAAAATTGACTGTAATGATGGTTGCACTTATATGAGAACATACTCAAAATCACTGAAATATATAAATAGGTGAATTCTATGGTATGTGAATTATATGTCAGTAAAAAATGGGATCTAAATAGACAATAGAGAGGATCAGTAAACTTCAATTTTGTTTCTTTGAAAATATAAAGAATGGTATTTTTTTATGTTCATAGAAGAGGAAGGTGCAAACAAAACTATGAAAGAAAAGGGGTTTTATTTACATATATTTGAAGTTTTACTAATTATAGGAATAAAGAGTATTATGCAATTAATAAGAAAATTTATAAAAAATTGAATTAAAAAATAAAATTAGCACAATTGTCTTAAGAGGAAATAGAGAAACATAGTATACTAACAACTTTTACATGAATAGGATAGTCTGGTCAAATGTCTACAAATCAGCAAACAAAAACACCAGGACCAGACATTTTAAAAGTGACTTTGCAAATCCTTCAGGGCTCAAATTAACCTTGATCTTATATAAAATTTTTCAGAGAGTGAAACAAGAGGGTATACTCACTTTTTCAATATACAATAGCCAAACCAAAACAAATAAATAAATAAAATATACAACACATCCATTTATAGAAATCAATAAAACTATTCCAAATAAACTATTAACACAAGATTAATTTATATGTACCGAAGCAAAAGCCAGTGGAAAATATATGTGAAAACAAAAAAAGAGGTGGAAAATGTCTGCATACAAAATACAAGAAAATCTAATCTCTGAACTTGCTGGATGACTGACGTACAAAAACCAATAAGAATTTAAAATATTAGCAACAACCAGTAAGAAAATGTACTACTATTAGTAAATACTATTCCATTAATACTTTTACTATTAAGTAAAAATATCATTCACAATAAAACAATAAATATCAGGTATTTGAGAATAAATATAATGTGAGTCAAATATTCATAGAGAAAATGAAGCTTTCTTAAAGGATGTAAAAAATTAAATGGAACACTTTGTAATATTCTTTGAAAACATGAATCAATATCTTATAATTGACCATGGCAATAACTTGTGTATGCATTGCTATTACAATGAAAATTGCAATAGATATTTTCATAAGCCATGACAAGCTAAATCTAAAGTTTATATGGGAGAGAAGTGTATTAGGCAGAGTTCTCCAGAGAAACAGAAGCAGAGCCAATAGGACATGTGTATGTGCAAAAAATCTGCAGGGCAGGGCAACAGGCTGGAGACCCAGGGAAGAGCTGATATTGCGGTGTGAGTCCAAAGGCAGTCTGCTGGCAGAATTCCCTCTTTTTGAGGGGCCGTCAGTCTTTTTTCTATTAAGACTTTCAACTGATTGGGTTAAATGTTAATCTCATCTAAAAAATTCTTCACACAAATATCATGAATAATGTTTGACTAAATGTCTGGTTACCGTGTCTTAGCCAAGGTGACCATTAGGTATAAGTAGGGAGTTGAAAGTAGCCAAAAATTTTTGAAGAAGATATGAAAACATTAAGAAACATGAAGAAAGGGCAACCTATGCTACCTGATATAAACACTTAAAGTCATATTAATTAAAACAGTGTGGTACTGGCACAGCAAAGGTATAGACAAACAAAATTGAACAGAATATAGGGCCCAGGAATATAGATAGATTAAAAAAAAGACTAATGTGGTAACATTACAGATTTGTGGAGAAAGGATGAACCTTTTAATAAATGGTGTTGAGATTATTGGAAATTCATATGGACAAAGGGTTAGACCCCTATCTTAAAGAAATGAGAAAATAAATTCCAGTTCAAATCAAAAATTAAATATGAAAGAGAAAACATTAATACTTTAAAAGCAAAATATGGATATAGCTTTATGAAATCAGGTTAGGGAAAGGTGTCTTAAAGACAACATTTAAACAATCACAAAGTATGAAGAAAAGCTGAACAGATTATATGACATTAATATTGAAACATTTCCACAGCAGTATAGACAAATGGACAAATAAAAACACAAAAGAATACATCTGGGTGGCCACGAAAATTATAATAGAAAGGTCAGCCTCTCTATCATTAAGGAAGTTCTTATTTATCTACATTAGAAGCTAGGTGCATTGGAATCTTAATGTAGTGCTGTATATAATAAGGTGGATGTTACCTAAATTACCTTCTTAAAGGTAATTGATAAATAAATTATGGTTTGTTTTCAAAAGTATTATATTATACAATATGTAAATTGAATCAAATGTTTTTGTGTGTATTAACATGGGTGGATCATAATAACATAATGTGGATTTAAAAAATAAATTGCAGTTACAAAAAGAGTATGTAGGTTTACAAATATATGAACTGAAGGGATGGGTGTGTGTGTGTTTGTGTATGTATGTGAGAGAGCGAGAGACAGTGTGTGCATGAGTTTTTGTGTGTGTTAAATAAGAATATATATGTAGTCAGATATGGCAACATGAACATAGAAGATTTTCATACCTTTTGGTTAGAGATCTCTCTAATGATTGGGGATGATCTGAAGCGAAATGCAGGAATCAGATCTTTGGAAACACAGTCAGGCTCCACGTGAAGTTTTGAAAAATTTACCACTTTAAATAAACATTTTCTTCTCTGAGTCTGTTAAGATTTATTGCAAGTTCGATCTAATGAGCTGTATAGTAGAATGAACTTTTCAAAGTATGCTTGGTGAGGGATAGATTTCAGATCATTGATTGTTCCCTTAAAGACTAAGGCTATTTGGTGAGGAGGCTCCAAAACAAGGATTTTGTCGATATATAAATCTGTTTTCTTGAAGAGCTAATTATTTGTAGTTATGGCAGTATAATTTACTGAAGCTTTAATTTGTGTTTATTTTCCCCAAGAACTCTATTACCACCACTTCGAGATGGTAGTTAACATTTGCTGTTAATTACTTCAGGGGAGATTTGTGTTAGGGTGAAAAGCTGGTGTTTCCTGGAATTGACAGATTTTCCTTTGTTCTTTGAAAAGCACAAATACTTTGAAAGAATAATGTTAGGTGAGAGAGAGAGAGAGAGAGGAAAAAGAGGAGAGCCATTGAGACTCCAAAGGAAGAGGGATAGATGTCCCTGAGGCTGGAGAGAGGGACATATCTTCATGTAGCAGAAAACTTAAACATTCACTATGGCAATGTGAAAATAGGGCATGTCTCCAGAGATAGAGAAAGATTTCAGAAACAGTGGTTATGCACTTCATGCAAGTAATATGGGTTCAGGCACCAACTTTCCTGTGATTCCAGTTTATCAGTGAAGCAGTAGAGTCAGCAGATTTAAAGCCACCATGAAAGTTCAACAAGATATATCTTTTGTTTAAGGCCCAAATACAGAGCCTCTACCACACTTTCTAGGGTTATTTTAAGCCTCTAGAATGTTCATGTGACCTAATGAAATAAATGGATTCTTGAATGATGACAAACTGGTAGAGTTTCTTCTTTGCCTGATGGGATGAGGGCTTACATTATTATTAAATTTGAAATAAAAGAAGTAAATAAATGAGTCTCTTCTTGACCAAACACTTGAAATTCACTTTAATGAGAATACCAGTATGGTGTTGTAGAATAACAAAATCTCATGCAAGAAGGGAGCCTAGAGATCACTCCATCCAGCCTACCATTTTGTAAATAAGGAACCTGAAATTGATCAAATGTGGACAACTTGCCCGAACTTAATATTCTGGTAATTAATCAAGCTGCGATTCAAACTCAGGTCTTTTGATTCCAGGTCTAGTTTATTTTTCCCATTATATTAGGCTTTGTTTAAATAGATATAATTTAAAAGTACATGATACCTTTACTCACTGTGGGACAGTATTCCAACATCAAGGTTTTATTTCTATTTGCCTTTCCTTGAACCTAGGACAGTTGAGGATGACAAACACACACACACACAGACACACACACACCACTCAGTAAATCTTCATTGCTTGGACTATCAACCCATTGGTATTTTAGCATTTCCTTCAGAGATATGATGCATCCTAAGAAGGTATATTTTCAAATAGCATATTTCAGATGAATTATCTAAATGTGTGGGGGTTAGTTCCTGAAAATCTATTTCTCAGTTAATTGCTAGTTAATGTTTTTCTATTTTTACCACCTTAATCTGCTATCCTTTACCTGGACTCTTATAAAGGGCCTTCTAAAGTTTCTTCTTGAATCCTTGTTTACATGTCTATAGGAAACTCCCCATAGATAATCTTTTGTATGTGTGTGTGTGTGTGTGTGTGTGTGTGTGTGGTATGCATGCCTCTCACTGCTGTGGCCTCTCCTGTTGCGGAGCACAGGCTCCGGATGCACAGGCTCAGTGGCCATGGCTCGCGGGCCCAGCCGCTCCGCGGCATGTGAGATCTTCCTGGACCGAGGGACGAACCCACGTCCCCTGCATCGGCAGGCGGACTCTCAACCACTGCGCCACCAGGGAAGCAGCCCCCAATACATAATCTTGAAAAAATAAATTAGACCATTTTTCTCCCATGTTTAAGCCTCCAAACCCAACTCTGCATTGCACTATCCTATTGTAATTGAATAAAATCAATATTTCTCACCATTGACTAAAAAGCTTACATGATATGGCATCTTCCAAATACTCCTTTGTTTGGTCTGCTATGACAAAAATACCATAGACTGTCTTTTTCTGTCTTATATCACTTATATATGGAATCTAAAAAAGCCAAAGTCATAAAAGCAAAGAGTAGAATGGTGGTCCAGGGGCTGGGAGTGGGGAAATTGGAAAAATGTTGGTCAAATGATATAAACTTGCAACTGGTAGTGATAGGTAAATAAGCCCTGGAGATTTAATGCACAACATAGTGATTACAGTCAGCAATACTGTACTATAAACTTCAAAGTTGCTAAGAGACTAGATCATAATTATTCTCACCACAAAAAAAGAAATTATAATTGCGTGACATGATAGAGGTGTTAGCTAATGCTACTGGTGGTAATCATACTGCAATATACAAATGTATCAAACCAACAAGTGTACACCTTGCACTTACATAATGTTATATTTCAACTATATCTCAATAAAAAATACTATAGGCTGGGTGGCTTAAACACAAATATTTGTTTCTTATAATTCTGAAGTAGTATTTCCCCCGAATACTACTTCACTATTGAGTTGTAAGATCATCTTACATATCCTGGATGCCAGTCTATGTTATGTATATATCTATATCTATATCTATATCTATATCTCATGAATATTTTCTCTAATCTGTTGCTTGCCCTTTCATTTTCTAATGGTGTCTTTAAAAGTGCAGAAATTTAAAATTTTAATGTAGTTATAATTTTTTTATAATTATCAAAATGCTATTTTTAAAATTCTGAGGTAACGTGGATTTAATTATAAATTGAAAAGCAGATAGTATAGGTATGTGATTTTGTATCTCATTCAGAATTTGGCAGTCTGGTAGCTTGTGAATATTTTGTTTGTACTATTATTGCATGTATGAATTTATTTACGATAAATATACTTACGTGATACATAGAGAATAGTTAAATTGTCAGGATTTGCTATTTCCCCATAACCTTTCTCCTCTCAATACTCTGAAGACTTGAAATGTTTACTTTCTTAATTGGTACAAGGCCTTTGTTGAGGTGGGGGGTGGACGGGAGAGAGATACAAAGAATGTAAAGAATACAAATAATAGCCCAGGCTATTCTCTATGAGGAAGAATGAAAGAGGGCAGAGGGGTAAGAAGGATAGGGAACAATAAAGGAAGGGTGAGGACAGGAGAGAAGAGGTAAAAGGAAAGAGCAGTCACTATCAGGAATGGGATTTAGGAAAGGGAGTGTGTAAAAAATCGTTCGGAATCCTAGCTGTGTGCTGCCTCCATCTTTAAAACAAATCAACATGATCTTCAGTGCTTTCTGCAGGTTGGTTTCTGTTTGTGTGCATTATCATACCTAGGCTGTGATATATTTGACATCCTAAATTTTCATTGAGTTTATTTCCCACTCTGACATCTATGTATCTTACTGACACAACTTGAGTACTTCCTACTTTTTCTCATGTCCAATCACCATAAACTCATCAATACAAGGGACTATCATAATGCTTTTGTGATATCCAGATGACTAATCTCCCTATGGACTATAATATTATAGACATCGGGAGACTTGGCATAGGACTCAGGTAAGACAGAGTTTGAGTGTACTTCTATCTCTGTCAGGTAGAAGTGAACTGCTCCATTACGTTTGCTGTTTGATGTGGAGACAACTATTCGTCAGATCAATAGCTGTATATCAGGAGTTAGAGATGTTTTGATTTGTTCCAGGAAAAAAAGGCCCATAAAATCCAGCAGCTCTGATTAGAATTAGTACCTCATTATCTTATGATAATGAACAATCATTGTCCATGACTTATTTGCCTTTTTTACAGGCCAAACAGATTATTTAAATGGGGCAGGTGATGGAGATTACCATCTGCATGGTTATTTTAGTCTCTGCAAATTCCCCAGATATGTGCTATTGCTAATTTTTGGTATTGTTTTCATGTAGGGACAGTTCCAGGAGCTTCCACTTGGCCCTTCCTATGTATTTTTTTCCAGTTGTGGCAAAATATGCATGACATAAAAGACACCATCTTAACCATGTTTAGGTGTACCATTTAGTGGCATCAAGTACATTCACATTGTTGTGCAACCATCATTACCATTCATCTCCAGGACTTTGTTCATCTTCCCAAACTGAAACTCTGTACCCATTAAACAACACCTCTCCATTCATCACTGCACCCAGACCCTGGCAATCACCATTCTATTATCTGTCTATATAAATTTGATTACTCTAGTACCTCATATGACTGGAATCACAGTATTTGTGTTTTCGGTTCTGGCTTATTTCATTTAGCATAATGTCTTCAAAGTTCTTCCGTATCGTAGTGTGTGTCAGAATTTTTTACCTTTTAAGGGTCATTAATATTCCATTGTATGTATATACTACATTTTGTTTATCCATTCCTCTGTTGATGGACATTTAGGTTGTTTCCATCTTTTGGCTATTGTGAATAGTGCTGCTAAGAACATGAAATTACAAACATCTGTTCAAGTCCCTGCTTTTAATTCCTTTGGATATATACTCTGAAGTAGAATAGCTAGATCGTATGGTAATTCTGTTTAATTTTTTGAGGAACTGCAATGGAGAAGGGTTCAGATTTCTACACATCCATGCCAATACTTGTTATTTATTATTGTTTTTAATAATAGCTATCCTAATGTGTGTCAGGCAGTAGCCGTTCTTAATAGCACTTACCTTGTTTGAGAGTTCTGTCATTTTCCAAGTATGTGTACTCCAAAAATACATTCAGATATGGGGAAATATAGTGTAGGTCACTGCACAAGATTTCTAGTGAGGTGAACTTGTGTCAAAATTTCAATTATCACATGGCTTCCATAAGCTCTATTATGACCTGAAGACCACAGTGATGTTTTGGAACCTCAGGTGTGTAAATTTATCTTAATAACCTCTGAAAAATTCTGAGTTTTCCACTTTTCTTTCTAAACATTCCCCCTGGAAAATTGTAAACACCGTTGAGGTAGACCTGGAGAAAAAAAAAATCACACTCTATACTTTTGACAGTTTTGCAGCAAAGTTTCTGAAGCTATTGTAGCCACCTGATCTCTGGTTTAGGTGTGGGCGAGGCTGTAATTTTCATTCCTGGAAAATCAATGCAGGTTTCTGCTCATTGTGCTTGAATTTTATTTTCATTTATACAGTCAAGCCTGCTCATCAATGTAATTCCCAGTGTAAATGTGATTAATCTGTTACTGCTGGAAGTCACTTTGGGTCAAAATAGTGCCACTCTGCCCTGCTGACCTTTATGATAATTGCACTCACCTTTTTTCTCATATTAAATGCTACCACTTAACCTCTGCTACTCTGTAACCCTATATTCCTGTTAAAAGCACGGGGGCCATTTCATTGGTGCTATCCCGCATTGTCATCATTAGCCCCCAGAAGACAGATTCCACAGAGGTTTTCAAGGATGCTTGTATTTCTCTCATCAAAGAATGTCTTAATGTCTTGAAGAAGAATGTTATCGATGACCTCTGTGGGGGCATAACTGTGGGATAGTTGAGTGGGTTTTACATAATTAATCCACTCCAACATTCTCATTTTAAGTGCATGGATTCCTTTGTCCACATTCTGTCAGATAAATTATGGCATCTTGCCCTCTTTGAATGTTGCTGACTAATTCCATCTTTCTCAGTCTAGCACTTATAAAACATATGCCAGGGTTTCCCTGGTGGCGCAGTGGTTGAGAGTCCACCTGCCGATACAGAGGACACGGGTTGGTGCCCTGGTCCAGGAGGATCCCACATGCCGCAGAGCGGCTGGGCCCGTGAGCCATGGCCATTGAGCCTGCATGTCCGGAGCCTGTGCTCCGCAACGGGAGAGGCCACAACAGTGAGAGCCCCGCGTACTGCAAAACAACAAACAAAAAAAACCCAAAAAACCATATGCCACACACACATTCTACAGGTTTCTGCTGATACACATTAGCAGGATATAGCATTTCTTTTGATGTATATGCTAACTCCTACCAGGGTGGACATTATACTTGCCTCCTGGGGCCTGGTGGAATCTGACTGTAGTTATTAGGATGCAGTAAGTGCTGATGTGGGTGGGTCTTGAGAAAAGTGGAAATTTCCTTGAAAACTAACCTATTTAGATGAGGTCTTTAGAGATATGTTAAGTAAGGGAAGGTTAGTTTCCTCAAATGGGGAGGAAGAAGGGTGGCTTCCTTTGGCGAGGAAACCACAGGAAGATTTGGGTTAAAAATTTTCATATTAATCTGAGTCTGCCTACCTGCACTTATCCTAAATACTCAATATATCCTTATCTTAATGCCCAGCTCTTCCTGATCAATGTCCTGATATTAATCTGTGAGACTTAGCACAGATGTACCTTGAACTTGCATTTTAATTCTGCAACTCACACTTTTAGATTTGAAACTTGATCCTCAGCCATGTCTGCTGTGTGGCTATAAGACATGAGAAAATTTTTAGGCCCTCAGTGTGGCTCTCTGTGTCTTCCCATGCCTCGATCTGAGAGTTTAAACACCTAACACCTTTTAACATTAAGTGTAAACATTTTCATTTTGTAAGCTCTCTGGTGCTATAAGAAGCAGCTAATGGTCCCCGTGGTGCTTGCAGTTATTACTGCTGTAATAGACAAAATCAGCTGCCGCTTGAGATGTAAAAGTATTGTCTTCAACTGGCAATATGTTCAAAGCAAATATTGCTGGTAATTTATTTATGGCTTCCACTACTCGGAAGAAGCACTTGTCTTTGCATTGGCAATGGAGTCACTACTACATTCAAGCTCAAAACCTTATTCCAGAGTCCCATCTTGAGCATCTTTTTCCTGGGATTACTCATGCAGGACAGGAAATCTGCTTCAGGAAGTTTAGAAAGTAGATTTTAATAAAAGGAGCTTGTTTCAAAAGTTATAAAATCTGGAGTCAAATGAAATAGGAAGACAACCTAGAGTTTGGAAAGACTGAATCCCCTAAGCAGAACTCTAATGAATGTAGAGACTGCTGGTGGGTGCTGGGGACATGGAGGGAGAAGCCCTTGAGCAGGAATTGGATGCATGAGGGAGACGAAGCCTCAGTTGTATGTACAACTCAAAGAAAGAGGGCATTCTGGGTTCTCCCCTATCCCCTTCTTCCAAACTCTCACCAGTCCTTCCTTTACTCAAAATTAATTGGAAGCTAGTTGCCAGTGAATCCTGGGAAACCGAGTTTTCAGGAGTCAGTCCTCTAAAATAAAAATCAGAGCTGGAAAAAGAGAAATAGTCTTTAAAAATTATTCACACAAATATGCCATCCCTTAACGATAACTTCTCACATTCCAGTTCACTTGTTCAAATACCCCACCACTATGATAGTACTTTGATGCAAGTCTGTTTACTCCCTTGCTTTCTCCTGATACTGCCTTTGTATCTCTCCTTACTCTCTTACATTCCAATGTCCATTATCTAATAGTGTGTTTGTCCCTAGCCCTGTTCCAGTGTCTTTTAATTATGCTGGATCAACCCAAACCATTGCTTTCTCTTTTCTTGACCTCCAGGTTTCAAAGTCTTCCCAAGTAAAGTGTATAATAGTTTAGATTGTTTCCTTTATAAATTCATGATCACTAACCTAAAAGGTCCTTTAATATTGCCCTTTAATTCTGCTACATTAATCTGGACCCATCATTTCCCACTCTTTACACTTTGTTCTCTCTTTCTGCACTATTCTTTGTTTTTTTAAAAAAATCTTTATTGGAGTATAATTGCTTTACAATGTTGTGTTAGTTTCTGCTGTATAACAAAGTGATTCAGCTATTGCACTATTCTTAAATGGCATGTCCCCACCATTTGCTATAATATCAGGAGATAATCTCTTTTAATTCACAGAAAAGAAAAAAACATTAGGAGAACTTTCCTGTTAATTAACATAATAGATTTACTACATCTGCTGCCATCTTTATCTCCTTTGGTAATTTAACAGAACAGAAGCTCTATTCCTACTAAACCCAATTCTCTTACTCCTGATTTGGATTGCATCACCTTGTACTCTCTAAGGATCCTTATTTTGTTCAATACCTTCTCTAATCTGGATCTTTTCCACTATCTTTTTTAAACATTCTAAAATCTTCCAAATTGGGAAAAATAATAAAGAAGAGTAAAGCAAAAAAGAAAAGCAAAACCAAACTCACCTTTCTCCACCTGACTTCTATTACTAATTACCACACTATCTCTTCTTCAAAGGCACAGTTTTTAAAATAATTCTTGAAAATGTTTTTCTATATCTTGGCAATTGTGAATAATGCTTCAATGAACATGAGAGTGCAATCTTTTTGAGATCTGATCTCAGTTCTCTTATACATATATATATATATATATACACACACACACATATATCTACATATATATATATCTACATATATCCATTCAGAAGTGGGATTGCTAAATCATATGATAGTTCTATTTTTAATTTTTCGAGAAGCCTCCATACTGTTTTCCATAGTGACTATATACCATTTTGTATTCCCACCAACAGTGTACAAGAGATCCAATTTCTCCATATTCTCCCCAGTACTTGTTACCTCTGTATTTTTGAAAGTAAGCATCCTAACAGGTGTGAGGTAATATCTCTTTGTGATTTTGATTTGCATTGCCCTGATGATTAGCGATGCTGAGTACCTTTTCATATACATTTTGGCCATTCATATGTGTTCTTTGGAAAATATATATTCAAGTTATTTGCCCATTTCTTAATCGAGTTATTTGGTTTATTTGCTACTTAGTTGTGGGAATTCCTTATAAATTTTGGATATTTACCCCTTACCAGATATATGATTTTCAAATATTTTCTCCCATTCCATTGGTTACCTTTCCATTCTGTTGGTTGTTTCCTTTGTTGTGCAGGAGCTTTTTATTTTGATGTAGTTCTACTTGTCTATTTTTGCTTCTGTGGTCTGTGCTTTTGGTGTCATAGCCAATAAATCATTGCCAAGATCAATGTCAAGAAGTTTTTCCCAAAATGTCCATCGACAGATGAATGGTTCAAAACATGTAGTATATATTTACAATGGAATATTTTCAACTTTAAAAGAAGAAGGTGGTTCTACCATTGTGGCAACAGGGATGAACCTGGAGGACAATATGCTAAGTAAATAAGCCAGTCACAGAAGGGCACATACTGCATAATTCCATGTATATGAGGTATCTAAAATAATCAGACTTCATGGAAGCAGAGAATAGAATGTTGGTTGCCAGGGGCTGGGGAAAGGGAGAAATGGGGAGCTGTTGTTCAACAGGTATGAATTTTCAGTTATACAAGATGAGTAAATTCAAGAAACCTGCTGTACAAATAGTGTCTGTAGTTAACAATAGTGTTAAGCACTTAAAATTAGTTAAGAGGGTCAATTTCATGTTAAGTGTTCTTACCACACACAGAAAAAATGGGACACAAGGAAGCTTTTGGAGGGGACAGATATTTCTATTACCTTGATTGTGTTAATTGTCTCATGGGTTTATGCACATGTCCAAACTCATCAAATAGTATACATTAAACATGTGCCATTTTTTGTGCATCAGTTGTACCTCCATAAAGCTGTTTAAAAATGTTTATCTATATTTGATATCTTCACTTTATTACTTCCTTCTCATGCTTCAACCCACTCCCAATAGAATCCATCTTTTATTACTCCAATAAAAAGGTACTTCATAAGTTATTTCCAAATCCATGGATGCGATGTGAAAATTTTCTCTCCTACTTACTTGACCTGTAAGTAGGATTTGCTTCTGTCTTTGAGACTTGATTTTCCTTGACCCAAAACCTCTTCTGGTTTTCCTTTAATCTCTGCGGCAGTTCATTCTCTATCTTCTTTGCAGGTACGTATCCTTCTCCTCAGACATTAAATGTTGAAATTCTGCAAAATTCAGTTCTAGGCCATTATGTCCTCTCACTCTAGAACTCATAATATGATTTCACAGAAACACACAGCTTCAGTTACCAACTCCATAAACTTTGGACATTTGTGTACCTGAGACCTCTAATCTGAATTCTGTAAATCCAGTTGCTTATTTAACATCTAAATCTGTTCATTTAAAATATACATAAAGCTAAATACTCATGGTCTCCCTAAACTGCCGAATCTCTCCTCCTTCATTTTCACTTGTCTTAGTGTGTAGTGACACCATTCACCCAGTTGTATAAACCAGGCACCTAACAATAATCCTTGAGTTCACCCTCTCGCATCAGCCACTATATCCTATCCATTATCAATCTTATCCATTTTACCTCCTAGATACTTCCTTAATCTATCTAATGTCCTCTATCTACTCATCATTGTAAGTGGTAAATTAATGCATGAATATAAATTTCCCTGATTGCTTTGCTTGCTACCTATAGTTTTTATGGCAGAAAAATTTATATAAAAAAAAATCCGGAGTTCCCTGGTGGCGGAGTGGTTGAGAATCTGCCTGCCAATGCAGGGGACACGGGTTCGAGCCCTTGTCTGGGAAGATCCCACATGCCGCGGAGCAACTAGGTCCGTGAGCCACAATTACTGAGCCTGAGCATCTGGAGCCTGTGCTCCGCAACAACAGCGACCGCAACAGTGAGAGGCCCGCGCACCGTGATGAAGAGTGGGCCCCACCTGCCGCAACTAGAGAAAGCCCTCGCATGGAAACGAAGACCCAACACAGCCATAAATAAATAAATTAATAAATTAAAAAAATATATATATTAAAAAATCCATTCATCTTCCCTATATCTTCCCTTCTGTTCCTCCATCCTCCTGTCCCCATTTCAAGCAAGTATCCAGGACTCCCTAGAAACCTCTTCCTCAGGAAATATGCCATTTCTAAGCATCAAGGTGTGAAGGAGGAGATTACAAGGCAGTTGGAGGATTAAAAGCCATTGAGTACAACAAGCACTGCCTGACACTCCCTTTTTACTGGATAGAGGCTTGGAGCTGCACCAACTCATTAGAGGGATGTAGTTGAGAGAGATATAGGGAAGGCATGTAATAGGCATGAGGTATCTATCTCATCAAATATTTCAACATCCCAAACATTATACAGGAACATTTATAAATGGGACATAAAGGTACAGGTGTCCCGGTCTCAGAAGACCAGAAGGACCTCCACAACACTTTCATGTTACAGGGTTTTTATACCACTTTGGCTGTATAAGGTACCTCTAATAATGGCTGAGTCTAAATTCTCTACCTGCTCAGTTATTTAAAGAATTAAATTCATTTAAATCAAGTAAAGAAACAGTAGGTTTATAGCAGCTCATAACTGCTTACTTTTTAAAATTTATTTATTTATTTATTATTTTTGGCTCTGTGTTGGGTCTTCGTTGCTGCACGCGAGCTTTCTCTAGTTGCGGAGAGTGGGGGCTACTCTTTGTTGCAGTGCGTGGGCTTCTCATCACGGTGGCTTCTCGTTGCGGACCATGGGCTCTAGGTGCGCGGGCTTCAGTGGTTGTGGCGCATGGGCTCTAGAGCGCAGGCTCAATAGTTGTGGCACACGGACTCTAGAGCGCAGGCTCAGTAGTTGCAGCACATGGGCTTAGTTGCTCCGTGGCATGTGGGATCTTCGGGAACCAGGGCTGGAACCCGTGTCCCCTGCATCGGCAGGTGGATTCTTAACCACTGTGCCACCAGGGAAGCCCCATAAATGCTTACTTTATGTAGAAATGCTGTCACCAATATATGGCAAGAACTTTGCTTGTATAATTTACACTAACTGGTATAATACACCTTCTACAAGAAAACTGAACAAGAATGAACTAGGGAGCAAAACATTTTTATCCTTTGAGCCATTCTGTTTTTAAGGGTTCTTGTAAGCTCTGATGTTTTATCTCTGAGAGAAAGAAAAAAAAATTTTTTAATTGGAAATTTAGAGATTTTTTTTGAACTTAAAATGAAATATCTTGGTAGTAATCGAGTGTATTGTATTGTCATGTGTTTTATCATTCAATTTATAGAACTAATTGCCCATGTGTTCTTATAATAGGGGAGGAAAAAATAACGGTTTTAGTCCCAGTATAGATATTGCATGATAAAAGGAGAATGATGACCATCTCCATTTCCAAAGGGAGAACAGGAATTCAAAACATGCTATGCCATAAAACGTTTAATTCAGCATTTTAAAATATTTTGAGCATTTTGAACTCAATGTTTTGTAACTTCTAAAAAAGTATAATGTATATACATAATTTCCACACATTTAAAATGAGTTGTTAAATTGTTGAGACCTGACTTCTTTCTCAAAATTAAGGTATGCTAGTCGGACCTGAGAATAGCCTCCAGAGGGCGACCAAGTTTCATCCCTGCAAACAACTGCATCAAAATTTAACATTGCTTCCAACAAAAGCAAGGACTTTCTAAGGTTAAAATTTGAAAAGCCAGTGATAATAGTTAATCCTTGAAAAAATACCATGACCCAAAGTCTGAATAGCTCTGCAAATATTGGTTGTTTAAGAAGGAGACCACCTCTAATTTGATGGTTTAGTAGAGCAAGGGTCTTTGGATCTAGACAAATCTCACAAAGCTAGTAGATCAGCAAAACTTGTCATCAGTTCACGCATGCTCTAATTTTCCTGCTCCCTGAAGTCTACCTATTCTAAGCACCTTGTATTAGAAGGGTTTGGCTCTTGCATTTCAACAGACGTAAGGCCTTAAATTCAAGGGTCAGCTCTACAATTGGTTGATATATTACTTTGTAAACAGAGTTTCATCTACGGAATGGGATAAATATCTTCCTTATGTCTCATTGTTTTGTGAGTATTAAATTAGATAAATATATGAAAACACTTGACACAATGACTGGTAGGTAAACTTACTTTCTGCCCATTTCTTTTGCCCTCCCTTTTTTTCTCCTTAAGTTGAGAAAGATAGGATCTTATTATGTCATTCACTTCAATGTTTTAGTGCTATATCACTCTTCCATTACTTTTCCCCAAAGTATATTTTTAAAAATCTCACAGAAATAAAGTAGTGATTAAGTTTAAATAATTGATATTTCTCAATCCCTAGACAGAAGTATATCTAATAAAAGTAGGTTTGTTAATCCTTGACTGATAATGACTAGAAAATAAAGAAGTATTTCTAATTGGGCAATCCATCCAATTGGCTCTCACCGTGTACCAATGGATTATTTTTTTTTCTACTTATTTCATCTTTATTAAAGCTACAACACAGAGAACATTAGTTGAGTTAACTTTGTAACTGCCCTTTCTCATTATTCCTGACCTGTATCTAACTAGCAGACAGTTACTTTTGATTCTTCTGAGAAAGTTTCTAAAGCATTGCTTTTCTTTATAAAATAACCTTCCTGAAGGTAATGCTAATTTTTTTTTGTTTTGTTTTGTTTTTTTTTATTTTTTTTATTTATTTTTTTTTAACTTTTTTGCCTTATAACAAATTTAATCAGTTATACATATACATATGTTTCCATATCCCCTCCCTTTTGCGTCTCCCTCCCAGCCTCCCTATCCCACCCCTCCAGGCTGTCACAAGGCACCAAGCTGATCTCCCTGTGCTATGCGGCTGCTTCCCACTAGCTATCTACCTTACGTTTGGTAGTGTATATATGTCCATGCCGCTCTTTCACTTTGTCACAGCTTACCCTTCCCCCTCCCCATATCCTCAAGTCCATTCTCTAGTAGGTCTGTGTCTTTATTCCTGTCTTACCCCTATGTTCTTCATGACATTTTTTTTCTTAAATTCCATATATATGTGTTAGCATACAGTATTTGTCTTTCTCTTTCTGACTTACTTCACTCTGTATGACAGACTCTAGGTCTATCCACCTCATTACAAATAGCTCAATTTCATTTCTTTTTATGGCTGAGTAATATTCCATTGTATATATGTGCCACATCTTCTTTATCCATTCATCCGATGATGGACACTTAGGTTGTTTCCATCTCCGGGCTATTGTAAATAGGGCTGCTATGAACATTTTGGTACATGTCTCTTTTTGAATTATGGTTTTCTCAGGGTATATGCCCAGTAGTGGGATTGCTGGGTCATATGGTAGTTCTATTTGTAGTTTTTTAAGGAACCTCCATACCGTTCTCCATAGTGGCTGTACCAATTCACATTCCCACCAGCAGTGCAAGAGTGTTCCCTTTTTTCCACACCCTCTCCAGCATTTATTGTTTCTAGATTTTTTGATGATGGCCATTCTGACTGGTGTGAGATGATATCTCATTGTAGTTTTGATTTGCATTTCTCTAATGATTAATGATGTTGAGCATCCTTTCATGTGTTTGTTGGCAGTCTGTATATCTTCTGTGGAGAAATGTCTATTTAGGTCTTCTGCCCATTTTTGGATTGGGTTGTTTGTTTTTTTGTTATTGAGCTGCATGAACTGCTTATAAATTTTGGAGATTAATCCTTTGTCAGTTGCTTCATTTGCAAATATTTTCTCCCATTCTGAGGGTTGTCTTTTGGTCTTGTTTATGGTTTCCTTTGCTGTGCAAAAGCTTTTAAGTTTCATTAGGTCCCATGTGTTTATTTTTGTCTTTATTTCCATTTCTCTAGGAGGTGGGTCAAAAAGGATCTTGCTGTGATTTATGTCATAGAGTGTTCTGCCTATGTGTTCCTCTAAGAGTTTGATAGTGTCTGGCCTTACATTTAGGTCTTTAATCCATTTTGAGCTTATTTTTGTGTATGGTGTTAGGGAGTGATCTAATCTCATACTTTTACATGTCCCTATCCAGTTTTCCCAGCACCACTTATTGAAGAGACTGTCCTTTCTCCACTGTACATTCCTGCCTCCTTTATCAAAGATAAGGTGACCATATGTCCGTGGGTTTAACTCTGGGCTTTCTATCCTGTTCCATTGATCTATCTTTCTGTTTTTGTGCCAGTACCATACTGTCTTGATTACTGTAGCTTTGTAGTATAGTCTGAAGTCAGGGAGCCTGATTCCTCCAGCTCCATTTTTCGTTCTCAAGATTGCTTTGGCTATTCGGGATCTTTTGTGTTTCCATACAAATTGTGAAATTTTTTGTTCTAGTTCTGTGAAAAATGCCAGTGGTAGTTTGATAGGGATTGCATTGAATCTGTAGATTGCTTTGGGTAGTAGAGTCATTTTCACAATGTTGATTCTTCCAATCCAAGAACATGGTACATCTCTCCATCTATTTGTATCATCTTTAATTTCTTTCATCAGTGTCTTATAATTTTCTGCATACAGGTCTTTTGTCTCCTTAGGTAGGTTTATTCCTAGATATTTTATTCTTTTTGTTGCAATGGTAAATGGGAGTGTTTCCTTGATTTCACTTTCAGATTTTTCATTAGTATATAGGAATGCCAGAGATTTCTGTGCATTAATTTTGTATCCTGCAACTTGACCAAATTCATTGATTAACTCCAGTAGTTTTCTGGTAGCATCTTTAGGATTGTCTATGTATAGTATCATGTCATCTGCAAACAGTGACAGCTTTACTTCTTCTTTTCCGATTTGGATTCCTTTTATTTCCTTTTCTTCTCTGATTGCTGTGGCTAAAACTTCCAAAACTAGGTTGAATAAGAGTGGTGAGAGTGGGCAGCCTTGTCTTGTTCCTGATCTTAGTGGAAATGGTTTCATTTTTTCACCATTGAGGACGATGCTGGCTGTGGGTTTGTCATATATGGCCTTTATTATGTTGAGGAAAGTTCCCTCTATGCCTACTTTCTGCACGGTTTTTATCATAAATGGGTGTTGAATTTTGTCGAAAGCTTTCTCTGCATCTATTGAGATGATCATATGGTTTTTCTTCTTCAATTTGTTAATATGGTGTATCACGTTGATTGATTTGCGTATATTGAAGAATCCTTGCATTCCTGGAATAAACCCCACTTGATCATGGTGTATGATCCTTTTAATGTGCTGTTGGATTCTGTTTGCTAGTATTTTGTTGAGGATTTTTGCATCTATGTTCATCAGTGATATTGGCCTGTAGTTTTCTTTCTTTGTGACGTCCTTGTCTGGTTTTGGTATCAAGGTGATGGTGGCCTCGTAGAATGAGTTTGGGAGTGTTCCTCCCTCTGCTATATTTTGGAAGAGTTTCAGAAGGATAGGTGTTAACTCTTCTCTAAATGCTTGATAGAATTCGCCTGTGAAGCCATCTGGTCCTGGGCTTTTGTTTGTTGGAAGATTTTTAATCACAGTTTCAATTTCAGTGCTTGTGATTGGTCTGTTCATATTTTCTATTTCTTCCTGATTCAGTCTTGGCAGGTTGTGCATTTCTAAGAATTTGTCCATTTCTTCCAGGTTGTCCATTTTATTGGCATAGAGTTGCTTATAGTAATCTCTCATGATCTTTTGTATTTCTGCAGTGTCAGTTGTTACTTCTCCTTTTTCATTTGTAATTCTATTGATTTGAGTCTTCTCCCTTTTTTTCTTGATGAGTCTGGCTAATGGTTTATCAATTTTGTTTATCTTCTCAAAGAACCAGCTTTTAGTTTTATTGATCTTTGCTATCGTTTCCTTCATTTCTTTTTCATTTATTTCTGATCTGATTTTTATGATTTCTTTCCTTCTGCTAACTTTGGGATGTTTTTGTTCTTCTTTCTCTAATTGCTTTAGGTGCAAGATTAGGTTGTTTATTCGAGATGTTTCCTGTTTCTTAAGGTGGGATTGTATTGCTATAAACTTCCCTCTTAGAACTGCTTTTGCTGCATCCCATAGGTTTTGGGTCGATGGACAGATCATCCAAAATGAAAATAAATAAGGAAACACAAGCTTTAAATGATACATTAAACAAGATGGACTTAATTGATATTTATAGGACATTCCATCCAAAAACAACAGAATACACATTTTTCTCAAGTGCTCATGGAACATTCTCCAGGATAGATCATATCTTGGGTCACAAATCAAGCCTTGGTAAATTTAAGAAAATTGAAATTGTATCAAGTATCTTTTCCGACCACAATGCTATGAGACTAGATATCAATTACAGGAAAAGATCTGTAAAAAATACAAACACATGGAGCCTAAACAATACACTACTGAATAACGAAGTGATCACTGAAGAAATCAAAGAGGAAATTAAAAAATACCTAGAAACAAATGACAATGGTAATGCTAATTTTAACTACTGATCAAGATGGCCTTAATGTGTCCCTCAGTTTGGCTCAACTTCAGACAGGTTTTTTCTTTACCATAGGCCCTTAACCTCCCTTTTCTGAAAACATTTACTTTAAGAAACTTGAAATTGTAAATTCTTTCTCTGCCCCTTTGAGATGTAAATTTTCTCCTAGTCACTTGATACTTTTCCAACCCAGAAATGTCTTTCTCAAGGACCTGGGAGTCAGCTCTTTGAAATATAACCTTCAAGAAAGGTATTGCCCCTACTTCCCAGTCTCTGTGGGGAGTATAGGAGCCTAACTTTGATAAGAGCCAAAGCAAACAGAGATGGTCTAATTATATTGACCAACCTCTTCTCCAGCATCCTCTACTATTTTTCCTACAGCTCCTCCTGGCATCTAAAAACTTCCATGCCTTTTGTTTCAGCAGAATGGAGTGCAGTCTCTCTCCTCTATTACAGAATCATCTTGAGTAAAGTACTCCTTGCCTGTGTAACCATCTGGTGCAATTTTTCTTTGACATCACTCCATCACATACTTCAAACTGCCTACCACTTTCAGATTAATCTTATAAAACTTTGTATATGTGCTGCTGAAGTGAGCACAATCTTTATAGAACTTTGAATCACTCCCTATTTCCGGTGGCATGAAGCCCACCATTCAAACTTCTCCACAGTCTTATACCTTCCAAACTCATTAGTGTTCTCTTCCAATTCCTGAGTTCTCTCCTCCAATAATATTAGTACATTTTCTTCCTAAACGTGGCTAACATTTCCCCATTTTGAGATTTCATGTCTCTTCTAATTTTTTTTCAATATTTGGAAATTTTATTATACTGTATTTGCCCATAACAAATAAAATAGAAATTGTTTCA
Organism: Mesoplodon mirus; assembly: GCF_964341445.2. Taxonomy (NCBI): domain Eukaryota; kingdom Metazoa; phylum Chordata; class Mammalia; order Artiodactyla; family Ziphiidae; genus Mesoplodon; species Mesoplodon mirus. Next base: position 8,986 of record NW_028294950.1, on the reverse strand, counting down.
AGTCTTTGCAAATAAATTTAATACAGGGTATTAAGAACACCAGTGATGAAACTTCTGAGAAGTAAAGAAGGGCCACCTAGATAATGGAGTGATTAGTAGGAACAGGAATTTACTTTTACCCCTATGCTGGAAAGGCAGAGTTAAGCAGAGGGTTGTAAAGGAGTCCAGGGCCAGGTTAAATGATCATCAATGTCAGACCATACCAGTTCTGTCTCATTGGAGTTGGAGCCGTGGAAGTTACAAAGTTGCTGCTGGAGAATCTTCACAAAGTAGGGGAAGAAAGGGAGAAATCTCGTAGCTTATCCCTAAACTCCCATATACCATCAGTTGCTTCTTTTTCGCTGCGCCTGATCAGAAGTAGGCTGCCTGTATGAGTCTGCTATCATGTGATACAAAACAGATTCAAGAAGGAACAATGACTAAATTCAAGAAAAAGCAGCCCAAAACTAGTATTTTTGCTTGAATGTTGTGCAACAGTCTGTTATCTGTATTTTTCTAACTTCATTGAGATGTAATTGACATATAGCATTGTGTAAGTTTAAGGTGTACAATCTGTTGGTATGTTACATGTTGTGAAATGATTACCACAGCGGAGCTAGTTAACACAACTCCGTTACCTCGCATAAATAACATTTTTTTTTCGGTGAGAACATGTAAGATCTACTCTCTTAGCAACTTTAAAGTATATAATACAGTTCTGTTAACCTCAGTCACCATGCTGTAGATTAGATTCCCAGAAATTCATGTGCTAACTGGATATTTTACCCTTTGGTCAACATCTCCCCATTTCCCCCAACCCCAACCCCTGGCAACAACCATTCTATTCTCTGTTTCTCTGGGTTTGGCTGTTTTAGAGTCTACAATTTAGTTATATCATACAGTATTTATTTTTCTCTCTCTGACTTATTTCACTCATCATAATGCCCCAAGGATCCATAAATGTTGTTGCAAGTGGCAGGATTTTCTTTTTCATGGCTGAATAATATTCCATCTATGTATGTACCACATCTTCTATATCCATTTATCCATGCATGGACACTTTGGTTGTTTCCATTTCTCGGCAATTGTGAATAATGCTGCAATGAATGTGCGAATGCAGATATCTCTTTGAAATAGTGATTTCATTTTCTTTGGATATATATACACCCAAAGCAGGATTGCTAATGTATGGTAGTTTTCTTTTTAATTTTTTTGAGGAGACTCCGTATTGTTTACCATAGTGGCTGTACCAATTTACATTCCCACCAACAGTGCACAAGGGTTTCCTTTTCTGCATCCTTGTCAACATTTGTTACCTCTTAGTCTCTTTGAGGTGATATCTCATTGTAGTTTTGATTTGCATTTCCCTGGTGATTAGTGATGTAGAGCATCTTTTCATGAACCTGTTGGTGATTTGGATGCCTTCATTGGAAAAATTTTTATTCAGTTCTTCTGCCCAAGTTTTAATTGAATTGTTTGAGAATCTATATCTATCTATATATAGATAGATATATATATATATAGCCATTTTATGAGTTCCTCATATATTTTGGATATTAACACCTTATCACATACATGATGTGCAAATATTTTCTCCCATTCCGTAGCTCACCCTTTCGTTTTGTTGACTGTTTATTGTTCTGTGTAGAAGCTTTTTAGGTTGATGTAGTTATATAACAAGTTGTATATAACAAGTTATATAACAAGTTGTATTTCTCTTGGTGATTTTAAGATTCCCTTGTTATCTTTAACGTTGACATTTTAATTTTCATATTTCTTGGTATGGATCTCTTTAGGTTGACCTGCTTTGGAGCTCTCTGGGCTTCCTGTATCTGGATGTCTGTTTCTTTCCCCAGGTTAGGAAAAGTTTTCAGATATTATTTCTACAAATGTTTTCTGCCCCCTTTTCTCTTCTCCTTCTGGAGTTCCTATAAGGTGAATGTTATTCCATTTGATGTGCCATAAATCCCTTAAGCTATATTCATTATTTTCATTCTTTTTTCTTCCTTATTCTCTGATTGGATGAGTTCCTCTGACCTGTCTTTGAGTTCACCTATTCTTTCTTGTGCTTCATCTACTGTATTTCTAAGTTCAATTATTGCATTCTCCAGTTCTGTGACTTCTATTTGGAACTTTCTTATATCTTCTGTTTCTTCGTTGAAGTTCTCACTGTTTTCATCCATTTTCCTTCTGAGTTCAGTGAGCATTTTTATGACCATAACTTTGAACTCTTTATCAAGTAAATTACTTATGTTCATTTCATTAAGATTTTTCCCTGAGGTTTTATTTTGTTCTTTTTTTGGAGTATAGTCCTCTCTTTCTTCATTTTGCTTGACTCTCTGTGTTGGTTTCTATGCATTAAGTGAAATAGCCACATCTCCCAGTCTTGAAGAGCTGTGTGACAGATGAACCTTGTCATTTAACCCTGTCTACTCTTGGTTGCCTCTCAAATCTTTGTGATTGTCTAAGCAGTTTATTTTTAATAGACCTGGCACACCATCCCAGCAGTTGAGGGTGTGCCAAGACAAATGAGCAACCCAAAGTGGAGGATCTCAGGCAGTACCTAGATTCAGGTTGATAGGAAGCCAGAAAATTTGGTAACAGCTTTTAAAGAATGCAAATATATTTAGCCTTGTGAGATTGCAAGTGTAAGCCCAGCTGCGCCCCAGAAGCAAGCAATCTGAAGGTGTTCCCCGGGGAGCAGTCACAAGAAAACAGTGCTTCAGATAAGTGTACAAGCTCCATTCTGGGAGATACCAGTGAACTGTAGTAAGGCCGAGTGAGGGTGGAGAGATGGCACCCCCAGCCTACCTTCCCCGAGAGCACATCCGTAGCCTCTAGATGTGTGCTGAACCTGAAGTCTGCTCTTAAGTCTTGTCCCTACTAGCAAATAGGCTTTTTTCATGTAAAGGCTGGGGCTGTGTCTCAGTCTGATGTGTAGTGGTACATCCTGGGGGTGGTATCCTGCCAAGAACTGTCTCTCCAATTGTTACAGTCCCATGGGACCCAGAAAAGAAATCCCTCCTGGCCTCCAGAGCCAGGTGATCAAGGAGCATCCCCTGAGTGGAGGCCACAAAAATGGGATCTCCTGTCTTGGAGATTCTGGCTCTCTGGAGCACATCAGAAGGAAAGTGTGAAGATGATGCTTACTGGCTGAGTGAGGCGGTGGGAAGAGTGCAAAGATACACCATTTGAATAAAGGGAAAGAGGGAAAAGAAAAAAAGAAAAAGAAGAAGAAAAAAATATATATATAGCAAGACAGAGGAAGAGCAGGGAAGAAGGAGCCAGCTGGCTGGAGCACAAAGTTGTCACCTGCAGGAAAGGAAAAAGGGGAAAAAAGATGGCACCTTTCAGTTTTATCAAGGCAGAGAGAGAGCAGGAAGATGGCACCTGCCAGCCACTGTCCCTGGGGAGTATTCCAGCAGGCCCCTGTTCCTCAGATTAATGCTGTAAAATTGGGAAGTGAGTCTCTTTCACAAAAAGTCAGAGTGCTTTTCAAACAAACAGAATATTATTTATGTATATGTAAGTTTACTTATTTATTACAATAATCTAGGAGGTAAGAATTTACAAATAAACAAATGTGTGGAAATATGAACTAACTTGCTTGTGAATAACAGACCTGGAGCATGCCTCAGAGAAAGTGTGTAAAATGTCTCAAAACTAGAGAAAGCATAAAAACAAACTAACCACTGACACGGCACTAATAGAAAAGCTATCAGAAGTCTAGATCTGGGCTTCCCTGGTGGCGCAGTGGTTGAGAGTCCGCCTGCCGTTGCAGGGGACATGGGTTCGTACCCCGGTCTGGGAAGATCCCACATGCCGTGGAGCGGCTGGGCCTGTGAGCCATGGCCGCTGAGCCTGCACGTCTGGAGCCTGCGCTCCGCAGTGGGAGAGGCCACAACAGTGAGAGGTCCACGTACCGAAAAAAAAAAAAAAAAACCAGTCTAAATCTGAGCAGAACCAGGAAGAAAGGAAATGATAAGAGGGATGAGACCTTGCTAAATAAATACATTTTTATTTCCATAATTAGACGTAAGAATAAGGAAGAGATGAAACTAATTCCTAGTGTCAAGCCTAGGTAAGTGGAAAGGGTGTGATTTCAATTAACAAGAATTTCTTGTTTAGATTCAAAACAAGTATTTGTGTCAAAGAACCAATTCCAGTAGATTCCATGAGACATGCATATTTATATTCATTTTTCTGCATCAATGCTTTCAAGCTTTTAACCCATCCTTCTGGTGGGAAAGAAAAAGACATAAAAATATGAAATATCTTATCAAGCTTTAATTATGTTTACTTCTTGATTTAAAATTACTCTTTATTAAGTTAAAATGAAGATATTCTAGACTAACACCAAAGCAGAATTGAAATGGTACACGAAAATGATCAAACATGATTCAAGCATCTCATTTAACTGAGATTTTACTACGTTTGTGTAATGATGTCTAAAATTGTGTTTTCATTAAACATAGCAGAGTAGAGCGAAACAGGGAGAGTCATCCTATAGACCTTGTTTGAATCTAAACATATTATCTATTACTGTAACTTTGAGAAAATCACTTAATTTGCATCAGCCTCAATGCCTTTATCTCTGAGAATAGTAATACCTATCTTGCATGGGGCTTGAGATCAAATAAGTTAAAACACATGCAGAGTGTCTAGCAATTACAGTTGCTCAGTAAATAGCTCTTAATATTACCAATGGTCTCTGATGTGGGAAAACTATTACATAATAAAAAGATCCTTAATCGGGTATCTTTAAAATCAGGCTGAATGCAAAGAACTTCAGATTTTATGTCCTCCCTTTTTTTATTTTTACCCAGAGAATAATGCAATTCAGAGAACAGAGGGAGAGATTAATTTCCACTTCAACTGAAAAGTCATCATTATAAGATTTTTTTCATCATGTGCTATAGTACATTAAATACAACCATAAAATCTTTGTTACCTCTCTATTGAAAGGTAGAATGTGGTGTCCCACTTCTTGAATATGGGCTGATACAGTGGCTTATTCAATCAACAGAATGCAAGAGCAAAGGTGTTCTTGCACTTGTGAGGTTAAGTCATAGGAAGACTTACAGATTCCAGCCAAGTCTCATGAGATGTTTCTTTTGGGTGAAGCCACTCACTATGTAAGAGTTCAACTACTTTGAGATATCCAGGTTGCTAAGACTCCAAAACTACACCGAGAAATTTCATGGAGAAAGACAGAGACAGAGAGAAAACCAGCCCCAGATTTTTCAGCCTGTGCAGCCCAACTCAAGCCCCAGATTTGTGAATGAAGATGCCATCTTGGTTGGACATTTCAGCACCAAAAGATGTGACTCAAAGAAAACTTAGCCAGAACCAAGGCCCCAGACATATGACACCAGTCAAGTTGTCTAATCTATCTCCAATCATTCAAGCCACCACAGCTGAGGCCCAGTCATGATGGAGCAGAGATGAGCCATCCCCAGTATTCTTTATCTTTATTCTTAGCTCACAAAGTCCTGACTATAACAGCATGGTTTCTATTGTATCTACCACTGCGTTTTGGACTGGTTTGTTATACTGCAATAGGTATCTGGAATATATGTCTTGATCATTTCTTACAGTTCTAAAGCCACGGAACTCCTTTTACCCATATTCAGGGAGAATGCTATCTCTTGCTTATTTTCAGTCTCCCTTTGAGTCATAGAATCTGCTCAGAAGCTTCCTTGGACAGAGTCAGTAAAAGAAAACTCTTGATTACAAAACTCCATTATTACAACCAGGATAAAAGAACAGCCAAATCTGCTCACACACACCCCATTTTTTCACCACATCATAAACAATGGATTGGCCAAATTTTTAAGTGCTTGACTCTGATTGAAAGTAAGCAGCTTTCCATCTTCAACCTCTTCCCCTCCAACTCAACTTAGATTGATGCTCTAGTCAACCTCCGGACTTCTTGATGCACCTCCCATCTCTGAAATAAGAAGTGAAGAAAAAACATCTTCAGAAGACTTCTGATATCAAGACAAGGGATAGAACAAAGGCCAAAGCAGCAATATTGCCATCCAGAGGAAAAACTACTGAACCTACACTGCAATACTCAGAAGGAAAGTCAAGACATGAGAGAACTAAGTGTAAAGCACAGCTATATTGGTGGCTTCTATTTAAATGATCAAGGTCAATAAGTAGGTCTCTGGGATGATGATCCCTATACGCTGTTACTTGCACCAGAATTGGGACATAACCAGGAACAAATAGTTCAGGAAGCTAGAGTCATTGACACGGAGAGCCAACTACAGGGAACACCAAACATCCGGGGCTATTAGTTCATGTGCTTCTGTACCTAAATTTGGAAAGACTGTAAGACTTCCTGAATCTTCAGGTAACTTGGATACTATTCTAATCATAAGCAATCATGCTCCCTCTTAAGCTAAACCATACAACTTCAGAATCAGGTGTTACTTCTTATTGGTACCACTGTCCACTAAGCAAAGACAGAAATACAGAAGTAATCCTGACCCCTGCCTTTCCCTCATATATTCCCCCTCCCCACTTTTCCCTCATTCCCACATATTACTAGGTTTAATCAGTTCTGCTGCCTAGAGATCTGTTAAAGTCCTTCATTTTAATCATATTCCTTTGCCCTGATTCAGATCCTTGTCATCACTAGCCTAGGCTGCCCTCTATCTATTTCTGACCCTCCCATCTGAACTGTTGCCCTTCATATTCATCCTCAACACTACTATCAATATTATTTCTAAATTGCAAATTTGACCATCAACTGTCTAAAGACTTCAACATCTTTCCATTGCACTAATGATAAAGTCCAACTTCTAAACATGTCATAAAGGTCTCCAGTTTTTGGCCTTGCTCTGCCAATTTAACTAATGTCTTTTTTTAGTAATTAAAATCTACTATCCTTGTTGTTTTACGAGTGTCAGTAGTTGCTGTTCTCACTTTTTAAAATATTTCCCCCTTTTATTCACTTAGAAAACTCCTATTCATCCTTTAAAACCCAAATGCAGTGAAACCGATTTTCTCTCTCACTCAAATCACTTTCTCCTCAAAACTGTAATTTTACCTCTGTGTAGCTCAATTGTTTGTTATACTCTAAAGGCAACAGATTCTTAAATATACTCATTTTTGTATCTTAATATCCGATAATATGACTGACATTTAACAAACGCTAAACATACTTGACACTTGAATTGATTGAATTGAATTAAACTGAATCAATCACTCTCAAGAACACTAACGATTGTTAGGGTTTCCTGCATCAAGAGTACAAATCACGCTGAATTTTCATAATACTGCTAGTTTTGATTGAGGCACAGCAAACAAGTTTACAACAGATTTCCCCTGTGAAAAGAATAACTTCAGTAAAATATAACAAATACACTCAGAAGTCCATAAAGGAGGCAGGGTAGTCTAGGGGATTCTGTTCTCATCCAAAATCTTGCTGAGATTTGATTCAGAGGGCAAAGATTGATTTTTCTAGCTTAAGTTAAATGAGGCATGGAACAAATGTCAAAAGCAGGACATAGACTTAGATTCTTCACTGTCACACCAGTAAAGTTACCATCCTTCCATCTCCTTGAGAACAAACAAGAAAGCCTGCTGTGGACCGTGAACAAAACAACAACTGTGAATTTACACAGCTCCTTCAACTTCTAAGCTGTGTACTGAGAGTGAATTAGAGGTCTCCTCCAGATAGCATTGCAAATGAGTGTTATTTTATTTTCACCAAACCTTTCAGGTGATACATGCGACAAAATCAGCAAAGTCAGTACTCACTGTGGCAGACAAAGTAACTATTATGTATCTGTCCTAAAAGTTCCTGTGATGTTCTGGCTAGTTTTGCTTAAGTACTATTTATAATATTTATGAGAAAGGAGGACAAAAATGAACCTGATGCTTTTGTGGAGAAGGAATTCCCTGGCTGAGCAGAAAAGCCTGCCAAAGTTTTGGTGTTTCTTGTTTGTTTGAAACAAGACTGAAGGACCATAAAATGCAAGATGAAGCCATTAAAAGTTAAAAGGGAGAAGACACACTAAAGAGACTCAGCCAGGGCCCTGGTAAATTATCAAAAATTGTGGGCTTTCTTAGTGAGAGTCTAGGATTTGAGAAATTCATGAGGAGGAAAGGCGGAGGTCCCTGGGCACCTGAAAATGAGAATTGCTGCATTGAACTAGGCTGACTTTGGCATGGCATTTTGAAGAAGGCAGTCATATGGAATGTAACGAATAAATAGAGCATATCAGAGCCTGAAAACCTGAGAATAGGCTCCTGTGGGTGAAACGAGGTGAAGCACGGTGCTTGGTACACTATAAACCCTCAGTAACATTGGCTGGTTTTGAATGAAATGAAACCTAACCTGAATCCAGTCCCTACTCGGTAACAGCGGGGAAGATAATGGGTGCCTAGGCAACGTCTAGCAAGTTCTGGGCTACAGGCGGCTCCCAACTCTTGCATCACCAGGGGCCACAGAACTGAGTCGGGAAGGGAGAAGGGAGGAATCTGTGCAGAGGGTCATCCGACTGAGTCGGAACCGGACACTCTGGCAGGAAGTAGAAAGCGAAACGACCATTGGTGAATTTCAACATCACGTCGTGAATATCAGATAATTTTCCACTTGTTTATTAAGGTGGAAAACTCGGATTCCAACGATGAAGGAGATGGAGTTTCGGCCCAACACATAAGTCAAACGGACCGATTGGTTCGGGAAGAAGATTTCTCCAGGTTCGTAAATAATCTGAGTGAAGAAGATTACGAACTTATGAGAGACAACAATCTTCTAGGCATTCCAGGTGAAAGTACGGAAGAAGAGTTGCTGAGAAGACTTCAGCTAATCAAAGAAAACGCACCACAAGACTCAGATGAAAATACAGGTATATTTTGCTTTTGGAGGGAATAGGATGGGATGAATAAGGAACTTCATAATAGGAAATAGTAACTTCATAATAGTAAATAGTAAATTATACAGAAGTGACTTACATTAATTTGGTAAGTAACTTCTCATAAAAAGAACTGG